>NC_137832.1:8960690-9165690 GCF_963921795.1 Nannobrachium achirus
GTGTAGCAGCATGTGATCCTCCTCCTTATCTCAACTTAACTGAACAGCTGCCACACATCACAGCAAAAGCGTGCACATATTTCTTTTTTTAACACAGGTTGAAAATAAATAAATAAAACATTGTTTGTCCACAATATAAAAATCATGGACCGGCGGTTATCAGTAGGGTCCGGGGGTCGCGAGTCGCGAGTCCAAATGTGAGTATTTTGGGGTCGCGGCCTGAAAAGGTTGAGAACCACTGTGTTAATGGGATGGAGATCATTCTTCCCCTGACTCTAAAACAGTTACAGTATTAGGACAATATTGAACTCACCTGAGAGACAGAGTAGAATGCATGTACACGAAAGTCCTTCATTTCCAGCTCATCCTTTGACATCTTGTCCAACCTAGCATCACGTGGCTCACACCATCTCAGTGGATCTGAATCTTTCAGAGTCACATATCTACCTCCCCAATCTGTCCCGGCACAAGCAAAGTACCGGCCGTCGAGGAGCAGTAAAAACAACCAAACACAGGAGGGGACCAGAGCAGAGAAGAAAGTTTTACATGTCCGCCGCTTAATGCTGCACTCTTTGAAGTCTTGGATCATCAGCATCAGGAAAAAGGCGATGACGGCAGGTAGAATGACGAAGAGACCTGCGATCAGCTCGTTGACCCCAGGATGACATGGACACTCAAAGTGCATCTGCGCCACCCTCTCTAATCCCAACATGACGAGGCTGAGAGACACGTTTGACACCATAGGACTGCCAGCCACTGTTTTTTTCAACTCTGTAACCCATGCCATAATGACTGAAATGCAACAAGTGTCTCTCCTCCACTGTCAGTGGTATTTAGCAGGAGGGTGTGTCCTCTGCTGTGACATACTCTCAGCTGATTGGTTCATGGGGGTGTGAGGTGGGCGTAGGTTTCAAACCGACAAACTGGAGGGAGGGAAGTTGTACTGAGAGCAGAGAGCAGTGCTGTAAAGTAACTAAGTACATTTACTCAAGTACTGTACAATTGTGAGCTGTTATTTTACTTTATAGAGCATTCTCAATTTTCAATACTCCACTACACTTATTTGACCTCTTTAGTTACTAGTTACTTTCTAGATTCGTATTATTATTAGGGCCCGAGCACACACAGTGTGTGAGGACCCTATTGTAATTGCAAAGATTATTAGGGCCCGAGCACACACAGTGTGTGAGGACCCTATTGTATTTGCAAAGATTATTATTCTTCTTCTTCCGCCGAATGAATCGCGTTTTTGAGGCGCCAAACGTACTCCAAAAGTTGCGCAACTTTGCAAGCACATCACAAGTGGCGAAAAATTATGTAATAAAAAATAAATAAAAGGGGGCGTGGCCTAATGGCGCAACGGCGCCCCCTACAACATTTCAACGCATCAGCCCCACTATACGGTTTCACCCACAAGTACGAAAATCGGTACACACCTGTATCATGTCCGGACTCACAAAAAAGTCTCTTGGCGCCATGTCCGAAACTAAACAGGAGGTCAGCCATTTTGACTAATTAGTGGCGTTTTGGCGCATTTTTGGCCGTTTTCACGTGTCGCACTTTAACGAACTCCTCCTAGGGGGTTAATCGGATCAACTTCAACTTCGCTCGGCATACTCAAGACACCTTAACGATGAAAAGTTGTGCGAATCGTGAGTTTTCGTAAAACGGCGTGCCCGTGGCGAAGCGTCAAACTTCCTTCGCCAAACAGGAAGTGCCTCCTCTTCTGATTGGTCCATACTTGATTGTTCCTTTTTTTGGCTGTTACTCATCAACCGTTTATCGTACAGAGTTGTGGCTGGTATCATATGACTTGACTATGAGTCCTTCACCTTATTGGTTTAACTAAGCCCCGCCCCCTCTTCTGATTGGCCGAAACTTGATTGTTCATTTTTTTGGCTGTTACTCATCAACCGTTTATCGTACAGAGTTGTGGCTGGTATCATATGACTTGACTAAGAGTCCTTCACCTTAATTGGTTTAAGTTAGCCCCGCCCCCTCTTCTGATTGGTCGATTATTGATAGTTCCTATTTGCTATCTTGTCAATGGTTTGTAATAAGTGCAATAGTGTAACAGTGTCTAGGTGTAATAAGTGTAATAGCGCAATAAGTGTAATAGTGTAATAAGTGTATTAGTGTAATAAGTGTAATAAGTGTAATAGTGTAATAAGTGTAATAGTGTAATAGTGTAATAGTGTAATAAGTGTAATAGTGTAATAAGTGTAATAGTGTAATAGCACAATAAGTGTAATAGTGTAATAAGTGTAATAGTGTAATAGTGTAATAAGTGTAATAGTGTAATAGCGCAATAAGTGTAATAGTGTAATAGTGTAATAGTGTAATAAGTGTAATAGTGCAATAAGTGTAATAGTGTAATAGCGCAATAAGTGTAATAGTGTAATAAGTGTAATAGTTTAATAGCGCAATAAGTGTAATAGTGTAATAGTGTAATAAGTGTAATAGTGTAATAGTGTAATAGTGTAATAAGTGTAATAGTGTAATAGCGCAATAAGTGTAATAGTGTAATAAGTGTAATAGTGTAATAGCACAATAAGTGTAATAGTGTAATAAGTGTAATAGTGTAATAGTGTAATAAGTGTAATAGTTTAATAGCACAATAAGTGTAATAGTGTAATAGTGTAATAAGTGTAATAAGTGTAATAGTGTAATAGTGTAATAAGTGTAATAGTGTAATAGCGCAATAAGTGTAATAGTGTAATAGTGTAATAAGTGTAATAGTGTAATAGTGCAATAAGTGTAATAGTGTAATAGCGCAATAAGTGTAATAGTGTAATAAGTGTAATAGTGTAATAGCGCAATAAGTGTAATAGTGTAATAAGTGTAATAGTGTAATAGTGTAATAAGTGTAATAGTGTAATAGCGCAATAAGTGTAATAGTGTAATAAGTGTAATAGTGTAATAGCACAATAAGTGTAATAGTGTAATAAGTGTAATAGTGTAATAGTGTAATAAGTGTAATAGTGTAATAGCACAATAAGTGTAATAGTGTAATAGTGTAATAAGTGTAATAGTGTAATAAGTGTAATAGTGTAATAGCACAATAAGTGTAATAGTGTAATAAGTGTAATAGTATAATAGTGTAATAGTGTAATAAGTGTAATAGTGTAATAAGTGTAATAGTGTAATAGTGTAATAAGTGTAATAAGTGTAATAGTGTAATAGTGTAATAGGGCAATAAGTGTAATAGTGTAATAAGTGTAATAGTGTAATAATTGTAATAGTGTAATAGTGTAATAGTGTAATAGGGCAATAAGTGTAAAAGGGCAATAAGTGTAATAGTGTAACTGCTGCCCCTTGTGACGTGGGTAGAGCTGCGAGGGCCCGGTCATCGCTGCTTGCAGCTTTAATTATTGTTATTATTCCCGATAAAGAATCGCATTTTTGAGGCACAAAACGTACTCCAAAAGTTGCGCAACTTTGTCTATCATATAGGGTTAATGTGAGATAGTGTCTCACTTTACCCCGAAGCAATTGTCTCACTTTACCCCACAGCCACATTTTGGGAAAAGGGATATCTTTTATCAATTCAGGGTAATCTTCAGTTAGCACCTATCACATGGATTTATAAGTTGGTATTTCATCAACATCTATGTTATAAAATGTTCTCCCTGCACCAATTTGCTTTGACACAACACCTGATTATCTTCACAGCAAGAAATGTTACTTTTACATGCAAAAAACACATTTTTGTGAAGAAAGCATGTTTTCTACAGCACTATCAGGTCTCTCTCTTCATGGCAAGTGGGAAATTCAAGGGGCTTGAAAATATAATGGTCACATGACCACAAATGTGTTCCATTGCCAAGATAGAGGGGGTGTCTCAGTTGAATACCAGTAGAGTCGCTGAAATGAAGGTCACCCGGAATACCCGCCGACAAGTGTCGCCAATGTGTTTGGAATACTCGCCTGGCGTTATAGAAAACTCATCCACGCAGCGAGAAATCTCATAGAGAATTCCCGCCGACAAGGGTCGCCAATGTGTTTGGAACACTCGCCTATATTTATAAATCATATACAAACGGCATGGCCTGAATGTCACCCATTCACACATAAAGTTTGCATTAGTGTCCACCACTTTGCAGATGTGTGGAATCACCGGGTACTTCTAGGCTAGATCAATTACCCTAAATAATAATTACAGTAGTAGGCCTATGCTACAACATGTACCTGTGCTATTTAGAGAAACTATAAGCTTTATAACTGTATACAAGCTGGCTGCTGCTGGCCCCTTTGTCTCTGACCAACGACTACAACGTAGGCTATTGTTTTGGGCGGTGGATCTGTAGATTTGTTGTAGGCCTATTAGCAGCACGTCTGACTGTACTGGGATTAAAACCGCTCGTAGTCCTACCACAGTGGGCTTTGGAAATAAAAGTCATGAAACTTTACCTTTTTCCATGCAAACTTCTTATAAAGTCTTCAATCAATCAATTTCAACCTCCATGACACAAACTAGTTAAGTCTATGCTCCCGCATCCGACCAAGACGACACAAGGAAACAGTGTGCGTGCAACTGTGTGTCAGTGTGTGCCAGGGACGTGCAGAGAATGTTAGAGAGGCAGGGGCTGACACTTCTAAAGGAGGGCGATTCTTTCAACATAAGATCATAGGCGCCCCCCCCCCCCCCCCCCAGTCCAGATTGGCCAGCCACCATTATTTAAGATGTTTTACAGGTGTTAATTATTATTTTTTTGTTTTTTATGCTTATATACATTTCAAATTAATTAATAGTCTAATGAAAATGCAATAATAATTAAATCTGCAAGCAGCGATGACCGGGCCCTCGCAGCTTTACCCACATCACAAGGGGCAGCAGCCAATCAGAAGAGGGGACGGGGTTAAGTTACACCAATTAAGGACAAGGAAACAAGTAGAATGACTCAACCCAAAAGTCTGTAAGACAAACGGTTGATAAAGTTTCGGCCAATCAGAAGAGGGGGAGGGGCTAAGCTAAACCAATTAAGGTGAAGGACTCTGAGACAAGTCAAATGACTCCACCCAGAAGTTTGTACAACAAACGGTTGATGAGTAGTCTCGTGTGGCCAGACTGTTGCCTCCGCGATTTGGTCAAATGCTCCCAGCATACAGTCTGGCAGACGGAAATAGAAACGATGAGTGCGAGATGAAGCGGAAGTCACACTATTACACTTATTACACTATTACACTATTACACTATTACACTTATTACAGTATTACACTTATTGCGCTATTACACTATTACAGTTATTACACCTAGACACAGTTACACTATTGCACTTATTACAAACCATTGAAAATATAGTAATTAGGAACTATCAATAATCGACCAATCAGAAGAGGGGGCGGGGCTAACTTAAACCAATTGAGAACAAGGACTCTGAAACAAGTCAAATGACTCCACCCAGAAGTTTGTATGACAAACGGTTGATGAGTAATAGCCAAAATAAGGAACAATCAAGTATCGACCAATCAGAAGAGGGGGCACTTCCTTTTTGGCGAAGGAAGTTTGACGCTTCGCCACGGGCACGCCGTTTTACGAAAACCCACGATTCGCACAACCTTTCATCGTTAAGGTGTCTTGAGTATGCCGAGCGAATGTGAAGTTGATCCGATTAACTCCCCAGGAGGAGTTTGTTAAAGTACGACACGTGAAAACGGCCAAAAATGCGCCAAAACGCCACTAATTAGTCAAATTGCTGACTTCCTGTTTGTTTTCGGACATGGCGCCAAGAGGCTTTTTTGTGAGTCCGGACATGATACAGGTGTGTACCGATTTTCGTACTTGTGGGTGAAACCGTATAGTGGGGCTGTTGCGTTGAAATTTTGTAGGGGGCGCCTTTGCGCCATTAGGCCCCGCCCACTTTTATTATTTTTTAAATCCGTAATTTTTCGCCACTTGTGATGTGCGTGCAAAGTTGCGCAACTTTTGGAGTACGTTTGGCGCCTCAAAAACGCGATTTACTTTCGGGAAAAGAATAAGAATAATCTTTGCAAATACAATAGGGTCCTCACACTGTGTGTGCTCGGGCCCTAATTAAAGCTGCAAGCAGCGATGACCGGGCCCTCGCAGCTCTACCCACGTCACAAGGGGCAGCAGCCAATCAGAAAAGGGGGCGGGGCTAGATAAACCAATTAAGCTGAAGGACTCTTAATCAAGTCATATGACACCACCCACACATCTGTACGACAAACGGTTCATGAGATAGAGAGGCACTTCCTGTTTGGCGAGGGGCACTTCCTGTTTGGTGAAGGAAGCACCAATTAAGTTTAAGGACTCTTAATCATGTGATATGATGCCACCCACGCGTCTGTATGACAAACGGTTTATGAGATATAGAGGCACTTCCTGTTTGGCGAAGGGCACTTCCTGTTAGGCAAAGGAAGCACCAATTGAGGTTAAGGACTCTTAATCAAGTCATATGACGCCACCCACGCGTCTGTACGACAAACGGTTCATGAGATATAGAGGCACTTCCTGTTTTGGTGAAATGCACTTCCTGTTTGGCGAAGGAAGTTTGACGCTTCATCACGGTCACGCTGTTTTACGAAAACTCACGATTTTGATAACTTTTCATCGCTAAGGTGTCTTGTGTACGCTGAGCGAATTCGAAGTTGATCCGATTAACCCCCTAGGAGGAGTTCGTTAAAGTACGACACGTGAAAACGGCCAAAAATACGCCAAAACACCACAAATTAGTCAAAATGGCTGACTTCCTGTTTGGTTTCGGACATGGCGCCAAGAGACTTTTTTGTGAGTCCGGACATGATACAGGTGTGTACCGATTTTCGTACTTGTGGGTGAAACCGTATAGTGGGGCTGTTGCGTTGAAATTTTGTAGGGGGCGCTGTTGAGCCATTAGGCCACGCCCCCTTTTGATTTTCTTTAAATACGAAATTTTTCGCCACTTGTGATGTGTGTGCAAAGTTGCGCAACTTTTGGAGTACATTTGGCGCCTCAAAAACGCGATTCTTTACGGGGAAGAATAAGAAGAAGAATAATCTTTGCAATTACAATAGGGACCTCACACACTGTGTGTGCTCGGGCCCTAATAATCTTTACGATTACAATAGGGTCCTCACACACTGTGTGTGCTCGGGCCCTAATAATCTTTACGATTACAATAGGGTCCTCACACACTGTGTGTGCTCGGGCCCTAATAATAGGTAGCCTACACTTGAACAGTGACTGCACCAAGTTGGTTTTGATGTCTATTCCTGTGTTGTTGTGCATGCAGCACAGGAAATTCAAATATTTTCAGTGAGAAAACTTTACATTATTAGTTTGGCTCATAATGCCGCAAAAAATTGTCTTGCTATACATAGGGGTGTTGAAAAATCAAGTGCCCCCTTTGGAAAGTTGAAGGCCCCCCTGCTGGTTATTCCCTGGAGCCTGCATTTCTTTCACCATAGTCAATTCGGTCAATGAAGCGATTTAAAAAAAAAAAAAAAGAAGAAACGTCACCTCATTCATTGGAAAGCCCTACTTCCATGACCAATGACTGTATAGTGTCCCTATTAAATCTAAATATTTAAACGTTGGCTGATCTGCATGCAGCTCTCCAGACTCCAGTGTGCTCCTGTCCCAAAATGGATATTTCCCGACATTGATTCTCAAAGCTCTGAGCTTTGATTGGCTTCATATAAAACCATATTTGATAGATATAACTAGCACTCCCTTTGTTGTCTACTTTGGGCATCTGTGCCGTTTTTATATGATTTATAAATATAGGCGACTATTCCAAACACATCGGCGACACTGTCGGCGACATGTAAAAGCTGTCGGCGACAATACCAAGTCTGGCAGGTGAGAATTCCACCGAAATTGGTGAGCCTTCCTCGGCGACTCTTCCACGTTTTCCGGCGACCTTCATTCCGGCGACTCTACCGGTTACCTCTCAGTTTACCCGGTGTCTCAGTTTACCCCGCTCTCCCCTACGATGTGTTTTATGAGACTAAATGTTTTGTATGTTGTGAATACACTGAATGATAATAATAAACCTCATTGTTCATGATTAGAAATTAGTTTTAAAATGTCAAATTGCATGAATGGAGCCCATGCAGTTCTCCTAAAATGAACAGTAAAAATAGGTACCTACCATCTCATTCAGTGGGTCGGTCGTTTGATCAGATTCTTTTTTTTTTTGCCAGCAGAAGCAGCAGCGGCGGCAGCAGCGGCAGCAACAGACAAGTTTCTTTATAATATAAAGAATGCTGCACAGACGAATGCCAGAGGGAATATGGCAATGTACTGGAACACAAAACACAGTCAAAGTCAAAACTTAATGAAATGACAAGTTAGACAAACAGCATCAGCATTGCAATAAGGGATTTTAATAGTGTGTATACTAATGGGATGGAGATCATTCATTCCCTGATTCCAAAACAATTACATTACTAGAAAAGAAAATTTCTAAGAAATTTGAAGTGTGCCTGCAGCTCGCTAAGTGTGTGCAACCTTGTATAAAAGTTGGTGTTAGCATTAGCATTTGCATTAACATTAACATCATTATTAGAATTTTTACATGAGCATTTTTATCATTAGCTTTAACATTTTTTACATGAGCATTTTTATCATTAGCTTTGACATTAACATTAGCATTTGTTAGCATTAGCATGTGTTAGCATTAGCATGTGTTAGCATTAGCATTAGCATTTGTTAGCATTAGCATTTGTTAGCATTATCATTAGCATGTGTTAGCATTAGCATTTTTTAGCATTAGCATGTGCTAGCATTATCATTTGTTAGTATTAGCATTAGTTAGCATTAGCATTTGTTAGCATTAGCATTTGCATTTGTTAGCATTAGCATGTGTTAGCATTAGCATGTGTTAGCATTAGCATTTGTTAGCATTAGCAAGTGTTAGCATTAGCATGTGTTAGCATTAGCATTTTGACTTAATGAAATGACAAGTTAGACAAACAGCATCAGCATTGCAATAAGGGATTTTAATAGTGTGTATACTAATGGGATGGAGATCACCACCCACAAGTCTGTACGACAAACGGTTCATGAGATAAAGTCCCCCATTCAAAGTCAATGGGGGGTTTTGAGCATAGTTTTTTACGAATTACGTTGCCATGGTAACGCGGACCGGAAAGAAAAGTAATAGCACACCATTCCCGGCCATCCTGCACATTTTGATGTATATATTGCGGGGGTGGCGTAAATCGTGCGGCAGTTATTACGTGCCGAAATCTCCCCCATTCTAAGTCAATGGGGTTTTTGGGCGTCGTTTTTTGCGAATTACGTCGCAATGGTAACGCGGATCGGAAAGAAAAGTTATAGCACACCATTCCCGGCCGAGCCACACGTTTTGATGTATATATTGCGGCGGTGGCGTAAATCGTGCGGCAGTTATTACGTGCTGAAATTTGTGGCGAAATTTATAAGTAACTAACTAAGTATGGCGGATTACAATAAGTGTTTTGCCATTGCGTTGCATGGCAGGCACACTTAATTAGGACAATATTGAACTCACCTGAGAAGTAGAGTAGAGTTCATGTGTTTCCCGGTCCAGTCTGTTCAGTGTCTGTATTGGCACCGTGTTCAACTTAGCAGCATCTGGCTCACACCATCTCAGTGGAGCTGCATCTTTCATAGTCACATATCTACCATACCCCGTACCCCACCATATCAAGGGACTCCAGGCACAAGCATAGTACCGTCTGTCGAGGAGCAGTAAAAACATCCAAACACAGGAGGGGATCAGAGCAGAGAGGAAAGCTGAACATGAACGCTTCCAATGCTTAATGCTGCACTTTCTGAAGTCTTGGATCCTCAGCATCAGTAAAAGGGCCATGACGCCAGGAAGAAAGACGAAGAAACCTGAGACTAGCCGATCTACAAGCTCACAATGCCTCGCAGTGCGAGGCGTTGTGAGCTTGTAGATCGGCTATTTTTGGCTACAGTTCTCAGAATATATAGACACTAGGGTTAAACTTGTTAATATAAAAAGGATTGGAATTAGGGGGCACAGCGGCACAGTGGTTAGCGCTTCGCCTCACAGCTAGAAGGTCCTGGGTTCGATTCCCACCGAGGGACGCTGTGGGTGCTGGGGGCGTGTTCCTCCCTCCACGTCATCAGTGCCCACACATAGGTGGGGTTGGCGATAGTGCCCTTCTATGTGCAGTTTGCATGTTCTCCCCGTGTCTCCTAGGGTTGATACCCTCACAAAAACATGCAGTAATCCTGGTCTCAATAATGCCAGCCGGGGCGCCTGACGGAGGGGAAAGGAACTGGTTGGAATAACTTGTTCCTTCCACGCGCTACGTCCAAACCAGGGAAATCTCCACTGTCAGGTGAAAAGAAGCAACTTGGACTCCTCATGCATAGAAGGAAGCATGAGGTCAATCCGTTGTCTCCCCAGGCGTGGCAGAGGGAGAGCAGAGCCCAGGATTACATAGGCAATTAGCACTGGGTGAAAAAATGGGTTACAAAAGTGTGGGATAAAAAAAAAAGGATTGGAAGATTTGGAGGACCCCCTTTAGTAACTCTGAGGACCCCCTAGGGGTCTCAGACCCCCTGTTGAAGACCCCTGGTATAGAGTGATTTCTTGAGCATTGCCCTGTGGAGTGTGCCACCATGACTGCAGTGTCACAACAATCCCTCAGTACAAAAGTATCGCTATCAAAATGGACTTAAAGTATAAAAGTAGAAAGTACTCATTATGCAGTCCCGTTCCACAAGTTTTCAAATGTATACGAATGCAAATAGCAGATCTACAAGATGTGATGCATTGTGAGCTTGTAGATCATCTATTTTCAAATAGCCCAAATGTATACAGCGGTTAATGTATGTTTTGTACTACGAATACTACTAATACTACTAATACTACTACTACTAATAATAATCTATAAAGTAAGCAGTGACTAAAGTGGTAAAATAATTGTAGTGGAGTAAAAATGGTTTAGTTTTCAGCTATTTGCTCATGACCTCAAACCACATGGAGACACGCACACACATGCATGTACGCACGTGCGCACACACACACACACACACACACACACACACACACACACACACACACACACACACACACACACACACACACCTGTTTTAATAATTTGGAAGCTTGGCTTGGTTGTTGAATTCTTCTGAATGCTGAAGGGAGACACACAGCGGACGCGGAGGCGGCGTGGGGGCCAAATTTACTTGAGTAAAAGTCCAAAAGTATCGGTATCAAAATATACTTAAAGTACAAAGGTAGAAAGTACTCATTGTGCAGAATGTCTCATTTCACAAGTTTTCAAATGTATAAAAATCTTTTGAAAATAGCAGATCTACAAGCTCACAATTGTGAGCTTGTAGATTGTTATTGCCCGTGGTTAAAGGAGCTATAGTCAACTTGAAAAACGGATGCTAAAATAAAAATGTTTTGAAAATATTTTATAAAAAAATAAGCTTCATATGTGTGTTTCTATTCAAAATGACTACAAAAAGCGTAAAATAATGATAAAATAATCATTTTGGCCATTGTCAGACCGACACTTTGTTTACATTCTAGTCTATAGACTAGGATGTAAACAAAGTTTACATCCTAGTAAACTTTGAAAAAGTTGACTATAGCTCCTTTAATGTATGTTTTGTAATAATAATAATCAAAATGTTATAATAAATGTTATAATTATTACCCCCCTTATTATAATTGTTATGAACACCCAAAAAATAGCACATTGTGATCTATTAGACCACACCTCATTTAAAAAATATCAAGAGTGTATGAATGCCTTTTAAAAAAAATATAGATACTATTATTTATACTAAGGGAATCTTTCTCCAAAAGAATCAATTACCGCATGCCAGCAAAGACGCATCTAGGTATGTAGTCAACAAGTCAACGACCCAATTAGCGCAGAAGTCCTGCAGCTGGTGCTCTGATTGGACTGACCGCTGAACAGCTCCACTATCCTGACATTAAACCATTATGGTATTGCATTATGATTAAGCCTTCTGCATTCCCCTTGCACCTCAAAATAATGGATTACTTCTTCAAAATGCGGACTGGATACAAAGAGGCAGCAACAGTAGGTAATGACTCTGAGTTATTCTGATCCAGCTGGCCTTTATTGGCCAGTCTTTCTCCATCACAACGTTTTGCCATTAAAGTAGCCTACTCACGCAAACTTTGCATTGTAGCAATGTTTTAGACAGTAATGAATGGTGGTCAGTGCGCAGAGAGCAGCAGACTCCTTTTTTCCTCTCTCTTTTTTTGGAGTCCTTTGGCAATCTGTTCCCCGACGCACAGACAGTGCGTCCTGCGCGTCATGGTAGCGCTGCACTGGGCTGGGCACCATATACATTTGGCTTAGAAGTGTCTGTCCACAGGGCTGTGAGCTTGTAGATTTGCTGTTTTCAGCGCACTACCGTCATCATGCAACAGTTGACCCGTAGCGACGCACAACGAGTGCGGTGCATTGCAACGTGCTGTCACAGCACTGCTGTGAGCTTGTAGATTTGCTGTTTTCAGCGCACCACTGCCATGCAACATAAATGACCAGTTAAGTTGAATAAATAGCAAATAATACCAAACAACCAAACAAATAATAGCCCGGGCTCTTACATAAAACATAACAAGGATAATATTAATTGCAAATAACGGCCCAGGCGCTTATACGAACTGTGCGCTTATTTGAAACAGGCGTTTATTGCGCAAAATGGGGTCAGACCCCGGGCGGATATATGGGACCCGGCGGCAGTTTGCCACCGGGCGATTAATTGGGGATTTACGGTAGATAGATAGATAGATAGATAGATAGATAGATAGATACCTTTATTATCCCAAGGGGGAAATTCAGTTGTCCAGTTGTAGCACAGCAGTATACAGTTATTTACAAAGTTACAGAGAAGTAAGAAAAAAGATAGATAAGAGGAAAAAAACAAGAGCAGTACGTAAAAAGTGTCTCAGTTTACCCCGCTCTCCCCTACTCTTATTGTTGATTCCAACAATAAATGACACACACCTTCATTTCTACATGTTTTAAAGAGACAGATGTATAGAAAGAAATATTACAATTTAATATATCCAGGTGTGTTAATGTGTCAACATTCATGCATTTGCTGGTGTGTGTGTTGTGTGTGTGTGTGTGTGTGTGTGTGTGTGTGTGTGTGTGTGTGTGTGTGTGTGTGTGTGTGTGTGTGTGTGTGTGTGTGTGAGCTTGTGGATCAGCTATTTGTGCTACTTTTGTGTGACATAGAAGAATGACGGAGTAGGGCATTCACTTACGAAAAGTAAAAAGTAAATGTAAAATACAAGATAACTGCCTGATAGTAAATGCAATGTGCAACGTGCCTCTCATAGCCATAGTAGGGGTCGTTGGGGTGAACGTGTTGCTCCACAATAAGCTGCTAGAAACCAAACTCTCTCAGTTCCCCATGATGATGGAACAACACTGCTTTCACTCTGACTCAGTATTCAAGAATTCAACAAACTTGTGTGTGTGCGTGCGTGCGCGCACGCACCGGTTTCCAGTCAATGATGCTCATGGACGGATTAACTCCCGCGAGGCCTATAATTTTTTTAGGGCCCCCCCACCCCCCACCATAACCCCCCCTCCCTCCCGACACGCACTACCCAGCTTGGATTTTAAGCCATGATGATCATCTGTGGGCCAAGAAAGCAGACATCAGAGGAGGGGCCCACACATTTGTTAACGTATACATTTAATTTTAGTAAGTTGTCAATGACCACGCGGCCCAGTTCCCCCAAGGGCCCCTGAGAGCCAAGGGCCCCTGGCAAAATGGTAAATGGTGCATTTATATAGCACTTTTATCCAAAGCGCTTTACAATGTGCATTACATTCACCCATTCACACACATTCATACACCGGTGGCGGTGGAAACCATGCAAGGCACCAACCAGCTCACCGGGAGCAACTTGGGGTTCAGTGTCTTGCCCAAGGACACTTCGACATGTAGACAGGAGAAGCTGGGATTTGAACCGCCGACCCATGGATCATTGGCCAACCCACTCCACCTCCTGAGCAACAGCCCCACCGGCCCAATGGTTAATACAGCCCTGATGATGCTCCTCACAGTATTCATAGGCCGGCTACACACCTGCAGGCACAAAAACGAGTGCGTTTCGTGGGGGGGAGGCGGGGGGCAGACACAGCACAATGCATTCCGGATGGAAGTCGAGATAAGCTATATATAGTCTCTCTCTCTCTCTCTCTCTCTCTCTCTCTATATATATATATATATATATATATATATATATATATATATATATATATATATATAAATATAGCCTATATATATATAAATATATATCTCTATATGGATGACCAGCTGCTGACGCTGAATATTCAACCCAAAGCCCTATGGTGGTGCGTGTTGGAATGATAATATGGATGACTTTTGTCAAAAATACATGGATAATTGCTAACGCTGACAATTAATTTCTCGTAGTCCATGCGGGCATTGAATGGGTACATTTCTGCTCCCACTGGCATGGGCTTAATATGCGTAATATAGGATGGGCACACAATCATACTTGTCAACTATGTTGACAATCTCGCAAGCTTGACATAACTGTCATGTAGGCCTACACGCAAGTTTTGGAAGTTATTTCTCAAGTTTATATGCCGTTCAGCATTTTACATTGGCAGCAGTGCCAGGCAGGGTGACTGACAGCAGCGGGGTCTAGCTGCATGTGGTCACCGTGAATGACAAAACCGAGCCGAGGTGAGACCGGTCTGGTCAGCTACTAATCAGTGTCAGATATGTTACTACTAGTTCACAAGTCTGGTACTGATTGTGTGCCCATCCAGTCTGGTACTGATTGTGTGCCCATCCTGAAGCCCATGCCAGTGCGCTAATCACCGGGAGCAGAAATGGACCCGTTCGTTGCCCGCCACGACGACGAGAGATTAATTGTTTGCGTTAGCAACTTTCCATGTATTTTTAACAAAAAACATCCATTTTATGCATCCAAAACGACCCGCCATAGGGCTTTTGTTGAAGTCAGCAACGAGACAGGCATTGAATGTAAGTCAAATAGATGTAGCCTATAGTCCTATAGCCTACATGGGTAACAGGTGGATAGTCTACCAGGGAAGAGTGGGCACCAATTCTTTTGTTATTATTAGGCCTATATATTTCTTTCTAGTGAAGTTAAATAAACACTAGAAAAGAAAATTTCTAAGAAATTTTAAGTGTGCCTGCAGCTCGCTAAGTGTGTGCAACCTTGTATGTGTTAACATTAGCATGTTTGTTAGCATTAGCATTTGTTAGCATTAGCATGTGTTAGCATTAGCATTTGTTAGCATTAGCATTTGTTAGCATTAGCATTAGCGGTTACGTTTGGCGCGTTTGTGGTGCCCCCTATGGGTCGAAGTGGAAATGCTTTTGGGTATATGTTCAGTATAGCGCCCCCCACTTGTGGTTAAAATGTGGTGTTGACTGGATGTTTCGTTTGTGATTTATGGCTACTTCTTACAAAACGGGCTCCTCCCGCTAAATTTGGAACCGTGTTACGGAAGAACGGTATGGACTATCAAAATATCGTTTAAATATGTTTATCGCATGAGTCCATAGATCGTGTGTATCGATTTTTGTGACATTTGGAGAAAATATGTAGGAAAAGGAGCAAAAAGTGTGTTTTGAAGAAAATTCAAAATGGCGGAAAATCTATCCTGACGCAAATGGGTGTGGCCTATATGAGGAGATGCGTCATGACCCAAGGAATCCAGGGAAAAAGGAATTTTAATTTTCCGACCCACGGTTCAAGAGTTACAGGCCGAAAGGTAAAGTGGACTGTTATAGCGCCACCATGAGGCCAACTGACGAAATTATTTTTTATTTAATCCTTGATATCATTATAAATCTCCTCTCCAAGTTTTGAAACTGTAGCCCCTATGGTTTGCGAGAAAAAAAATATTGAATGTGAGTTTTTGCGATTCCCATTATAAGTCAATGGGTAAAATTAATTCACTAATAAATTAATATCAATTAAACGATACAACTTTTCTCTTAGAAAAGTAATAGCACCCCATTCCCGGCCGAGCCGCACGTTTTGATGTATATATTGCGGCGGTGGCGTAAATGGTGCGGCAGTTATTACGTGCCGAAATTCTGTCGGAACATATATATATATATACTAGAAAAGAAAATTTCTACAAAATTTTAAGTGTGCCTGCAGCTCGCTAAGTCTGTGCAACCTTGTGTAGCGGTTGGTGTTAGTGTTTCGTTTTGAGAGGGTCGTTCCCCCTGAAAAACACGTTTTGTCATGAAACGGTTATGTTTTGCGCGTTTGTGGTGCCCCCTATGGATCGAAGTGGAAATGCTTTTGGGTATATGTTCAGTATAGCGCCCCCCACTTGTGGTTAAAATTTGGTGTTGACTGGATGTTTCGTTTGTGATTTATGGCTACTTCTTACAAAACGGGCTCCTCCCGCTAACTTTGGAACCCTGTTACGGAAGAACGGTATGGACTATCAAAATATCGTTTAAATCTGTTTATCGCATGAGTCCATAGATCGTGTGTATCGATTTTTGTGACATTTGGAGAAAATATGTAGGAAAAGGAGCAAAAAGTGTGTTTTGAAGAAAATTCAAAATGGCGGAAAATCTATCCTGACACAAATGGGCGTGGCCTATATGAGGAGATGCGTCATGACCCAAGGAATCCAGGGAAAACTGAATTTTAATTTTCCGACCCACAGTTCAAGAGTTACAGGCCGAAAGGTAAAGTGGACTGTTATAGCGCCACCATGAGGCCAACTGACGAAATTATTTTTTCTTTAATCCTTGATATCATTAAAAATCTCCTCTCCAAGTTTTGAAACTGTAGCCCCTATGGTTTGCGAGAAAAAAAATATTGAATGTGAGTTTTTGCGATTCCCATTATAAGTCAATGGGTAAAATTAATTCACTAATAAATTAATATCAATTAAACGATACAACTTTTCTCTTAGAAAAGTAATAGCACCCCATTCCCGGCCGAGGCGCACGTTTTGATATTGCGGCGGTGGTGTAAATCGTGCGGCACTTATTACGTGCCGAAATTTTTTTGATGTATATATTGCGGCGGTGGTGTAAATCGTGCGGCACTTATTACGTGCCGAAATTTTGTCGGAATATATATATAAGTATGGCGGATTACAATAAGTGTTTTGCCATTGCATGGCAGGCACATTTAATAAGTATGGCGGATTACAATAAGTGTTTTGCCATTGCATGGCAGGCACACTTAATGATTAGAAGTTGCTTCAAACATTTAAGGTCTAATATTTGTAATATTTCGTTACATATCACTGCCTAGGCATAAACATTGTAACAAGGCCAACACAAATGTGATTGAGATTATGAACATCGGAGCCTACTTTTTGTCATGCATCATTTTCTATTCTGTCAGTGTTGGAAAAACAAGTCAGATTCAAGGCTAAACCCCAAATCCTACTATAAAGAAAGTCCCAAACGGTTTAATTTACATATCATTAAAAGCTTGCCAGAACTTAAGGCCTACCACATTCTTCCTCCAGATAAAATCTTATCAAATGCGGTGACATTTGGCTTCGTTATCATTTGAATTGTTTTCTTAAATATTGCTGCATGCCACATTATACTTATTATCAAACATCACCATTGCATTTGTTGGTCTACATTATAGCCTAGGACTAGTACTTCACCAAAACATGACTAATTACACAGGCACAGGGTGAACAGGTAGGCTATAACATAGGCCTAATGGTCACTCACATGGCCCGTGGTGGGTCGATGCCCCCCTAGACATGTTGGCATACTGTAATATTATTTCACCCAGTCACTCACGAGTAATGCAAGGTATTACTTGACCAAAAACAGTATATCATGACATATTAAGCCACTATATGGAAATAACAGTAACCTACATATTAGGCTTTCATTAAGGTAATATTTCCACAATTGGCACAAATTGCTCTAAAACTTCTATCATTTTGGCCATCATATGTTGAAGGATATAGGTCAGTTATTGTCGGATATAGGTCAGTTATTATTTTCGCTATACAGTTGTGATTGGCCTATGTGTATGTACATATCTGTCAAAAGGTCCCCAAAAATATCTTAACATTTCCTGTGACCCTTTGGATTTCTATTACTATTCTATATCCATACACAGTGGAGCAGTGCATGAAGCGCTGGTATCATCTGCAAGGCTACTATGTCAGGCAGAGGAAGAACCTGCGGAACAAAAAGAGTGGCAGTGCAGGGGGGAAAATCCACAAATGGGCATTATACGACATAATGCAGTTTGTGGAGCCACATGTCAGAGAGGCGCCGACAAGCTCCAATTTCCCTCCTCCACCAAGTGGTAAGATAGAAATTTGACTGTTTATAAAGGCATCACACACCAGACAAAAGCTCTACAATTAATGACTCAACCTTACTTTAGACAACAGCCAGCAGCACAGTGCCAGCCAGGACCACTTTCCTGCTGACAGTGGTAAGAAACGCATATTACTCATGACTGTATCCAAATTCTACACCAACCATTAAAGCAGTACACAAATATTTTGGAACCTTTCTCAATAGACGGAATTCCAATGGAGGAAGATTCTGCAGAAGAGGAACTCGTCTCTGATTACAGTAAGATATCAAATCAAACTTAATATATCATACTTTCAAACAACTGTATTCGACCAAAGTGTTGTAGGCCTACAGGGCGAAAAACAAATTCAACAAATATATGCATGTAACTCATCATGACCATTAACATATCCAAAATTCAACAATAAACCAATACATATTTGGAACCCATTTTTATTTTGGAATTGGTAGAACAGATAAACGCGCTTTGCTTGCAATTTAATTCAACATCTATATGCTTTCATATTAGTTATTAATTATGTGTGGAAATCCTTCTTGATCCCACTGGTCCATTATTTCCCTTGCACATAATATCTGCATGTTTTTCAATGTTCCCTTAATTTTCTTGTGTGCAAGACCAACATGTACACCACTCTTTCACCCAGCAACACACACACACACACACACACACACACACACACACACACACACACACACACACACACACACACACACACACACACACACACACACACACACACACACACACACACACACACACACACACTACAGTATGTTGACATTTCAAAAAAGTCTATTTGGTGGTACAGTTGTGGTATCTGTAGAATTCCTTGTTGGCCTACACCATGCTTTTCAGTTGAATCTTGGACAATCTTTGCCTAGAAAAGTATATGCATTTGGCATTGAACCTCTTAACAATAATAATAGCTTAGATTTATATAGCGCTTTTCTAGGTACCCAAAGCGCTTTACAACAAAAGGAAACAACAACTTCATTAGGATAAAACAGTAAAAACAACAAATACAAATACAATAATGACCTAAAAATAGGCCAAGGACTAGGTAGGCATAATTTGCCAGACCTCAGCTGGGATATGCAATTCTGAAGAGGTGAGTTTTGAGTGAGCCTTTGAATGAGGGGAGGGAGGGAGCGCTTCTGAGGTGGTTGGGGAGAGCGTCCCAAAGGGTGGGGGCAGAGACAGAGAAAGCCCAGTCCCCCCAGGTGCAGTACGTGGCTGTGCAGACCTCCAGGAGGTTGGCTTCACTGGACCTGAGGGATCGTGTGGGGACGTAGGGGTCGATGACACTAGCCTTGTAGGAGGTTAGCAGGATTTTGTAGTGGATTCTTTGATTGACAGGGAGCCAGTGCAGATCGTGGAGGACAGGAGTGATGTGGTCTCTAGAGCGGGTACAGGTAAAAAGGCGGGCGGCGGAGTTTTGAACGTATTGGAGTATGTTGAGAATGTTGGCAGTGGTACCGTTGAGGATGCTATTGCAGTAGTCTATCCGGGATGTGACAAATGCATGGATGAGTGTTTTGGCAACTGTGAATGTAAGTGAGGGCCGGAGGCCGCCAATATTCTTGAGGTGAAGGAATGCAGTTTTAGTGATCTGGTTTATGTGGGGGTGGAATGAGAGGGTGGAATGACACCAAGGTTACGGATGTAAGTGGAGGTAGTTACAGTGGAGCCATCAATGCTGAGAGTTAAGTTCTGGGTGGAGCATCCATGTTTTGAGGTCTGTAAGGCTGGTGGTGAGGGAGGAGAGGGTGACAGTTTTGGTGGAGATAGATCTGGTCTTAATAGATGCAAGTCAGCAGCTATATCCTGTGTCTGGCCAGGTGTTTCCTGTAGGAAGAGGCAAGATATGCATTATTATGTTCATCATCACTCTTTACAAACAAAACTAACCCAGATAGCTTTACACAACATATGCTTCAACATTAAACCATAGAAAGACATCTGCATCAAATCTTTCATGACAGTGGTAAGAAGATTGTGCATATTACTAAGAATGTTTATAACTACATCATCAACCCATAAAGTACACAGAATAACATTATGAACCTTACTCAACAGATGAACCTTCTCAAGCCTCCAGCCAGGATCCGGTCACTGGTGAAAGTGGTAAGATTAAGATTATGCATATTAATCAGATTAACTATTTCCAAATACAACACTAATTATACAACTGTAAACAATACATTTTTGAACGTTACTTCATAGAAAGAACACCACAGTGGCCTAGCCAAGAGGTCTCAGGTGCTCCAAGTGGTAAGACATATGACACAATACTAAAAAAAAAAAAAATGTAGATGCCTAACTTACACAGACCAATCAGCAGCATCCCATTTCAGGGGCCGCTCAGAGACACAGAGCAGCTGCCGTGGAGCCAGTGGTAGAGTCAGCAGCCGGGCCGGACGATCAGCAGGTGGTTGTCCAGTTTGGCTTCCTGAATGCACCAGGTAAGATATTGTGATGCGTCATCCAAGCAAAATCACACTTTGATAGGTTTAGGTTGTGTAATAAGATAGTCATGATCCAACTCCAAACATTTGTGGGATATCTTAAAGAGTTGCTCTGTAGATAGAGAATCAAGAATAGTCTCCGCATTTACAGAACAAGGTCTCAAATGTACACTTACAGGTATAACACCAGCAAACGCCAAACACATTCCAGCAATCTATCCAATTTCAAACCTCCAAAAGATATCCTGCCATGTTTTGGACTTTCACCAAAATGTTGTTGTGCTTTATGGTTTATAAATACAGAGATAAGTCTACTGACATTTGTCTAACATTACCTAATAGAGTTGAGTCCATCTCTGCTGTCATCCACAGAGCCTGGTTACGAGCCTGCTATCAGTGGTAAGATATTCAGACAAGTAATTGATGTTTAAAAATCCAAACAAAAACAATTCAAGCTCATTACTTATGACGAAACCTTACTTCATAGCAGCCAGTCGCCACAGTGCTGGTACTGTGTCCAGACAGGGGCTTCTGCCAGCAGGAGACACATCTCCAACCCCACCTGGATACACAGGTTGGGTTGGACATGAGTACATGATGTCTCCAACTGCTGACACTGGTAAGGTATTCAGACAAGTAATTAGCATTTACAAATTAGACACAAGAATAAATCAAGGTAAATATATGACTAAACCTTACTTCACAGTGGACAGTCACAGCAGATACACTGGCTCCAGCTGCCCACCAGAGACGGGGAGAGGGAAGGGGAGGAGGAAGGGAAAAGGGTCCAGTCAGCCAAGACAGCAGGGGCTGGTGTCAGCAGGCCAGAGGGTCCAAACTGCTGGATACAGGACGACTGGCCACCCGTATATGACCCCTGCTGCTGGAACTGGTAAGACATTCAGACAAGTCATTAGCATAGACAAATTGGACACAGGAACAATTTACGGACAATACAATATATGATTGATTAAACATTACTTCACAGCGGCCAGTCACTCCAGCAGCCTACCAAGGAGAGGGACAGGATGAGGGGGGGCAGTCAGGCAAGACCCTCACCCTCTGTGCCTGTGCTGGCATCAGGTGCTGGTACTGGTAAGATAATGAGACATATTCAGAAGTCATCATTGACATTTTCAAATCCATCAGAAAAATAATTAAAGCACTTTATAATACATTAAACCTTACTGTACTTCGTTGCCAGACAGTCCAGTCTGAGGAACTGGCACCCTGAAGTCAGGCGACATCAGGCCAGGAATCCACCAGCCAGCGTTGTTGGACATACATGTATGTCATCAGGTGCTGGAAGTGGTAGGTATATTCAGCCATTCATTAACATTTTCAACTCCAAGACAAAAACAACTAAAGCTCAATGTAATATATTATTTAAACTTACTTTATAGCGGCCGATGAGAGCAGACCCACTGGCAGGAGCCAACCTGGGACAGGGACCAGGAATGCAGTGGCCGGTCAGTCCTCTGCTCCAGGGCCATCGCCAGCTGCAAGTGGTAAGATAGTGACATATGTAAGATATTTGACATGATCGTTCACTAATATATTATTTCAAAGGAGGGTGAGAGGAGCACTGGTCAACAAACAAAAATGCAAGGAGACTAAATGTTTGAGCTAAATGTAATAATTGGTTGAACCTTACTACTGTACATAGGATCCCGTCATGAGCAGACCTACGAGGACCAAGAGCCACCGGAGCTGTCTGTTTTTGAGCAGAACCTTTTACAGGAGCTGAGGGAGGAGAGGAGAAAGCTGTCATATACAGAACACTTTCTGGCTTTTGTGGGCCAGCGCATGGACCTGATGAGTGACAGAAAGAGGGCCAGACTGCAGTACATCATCCACACTGCCCTGCGCGCGGCAGAGAAATGGAGCGACTCTGACAGTGACAGTGAGACAGGCAGACAGGATCTTAATGAACCCATTTAGGCCTAGAATTATTGAACGCTTTAAGCAGTGAAAAATAGCAGATATCTGCTATTTTTGAAAAATTCATAAAAATGTGTGCAAATCTTTGAATATATGCATTTTCATAGCGAAGGTTTGTAACTCAAATTTTGCTTCTGGGTGGTCCCTGGAACTAGATATTTTGAGATGGGGGTCCGTGGCCAAATACATATAATTTTGGGGGTCCTTCACATGGAAAGGTTTGAGAACCACATAGCAGTCTCTCATGAACAGGCTAACTGAGCTCCAGTTCAAGTGAAAAGGACCTTTTCTTTGACGATGGCTGGCCAGATTGCTGACATAAAACACTTATAGAATCGGGTCAAAATTCGAATTTTCAAGAGTTTTCAAAAATAGCAGATCTACAAGCTCGCAGCGCGGCACACGGTGCCGCGCTGTGAGCTTGTAGATCTGCTATTTTTTTATATTTAAAGCATAAAATATTGCGTCATAATGTGTTCAGGCCTAAATGGGAGAAGCAGTGCTGTTCCAAGCACAGCTCTCCACCAGGTCAGCTATGTTGCTGTGGCCTCTCTCCCTCCTGGTGGCACTAGAATAGGCCAATATGAAATGGGTGCGATGTCTTCTTGGGCCTTTCACTGCATTCGGACCCTGCATGTAGGATTTGAGGCCTTGTGTTTTGAGTCGGCCGCATGGCGGCGCTATGAAATGTTCAATGTAGGGCTGTCACAATTATTACATAATCGTCTAATGGTGATTATTTGACATTATCGCAATTATTTTGTCATAATCGTCATAATCGTGAATGTTGAAAAATGTCCGAAATAGTGGAAATAGCCGATCTACAAGCTCACAACGCGTCGCATCGTGACGCGTTGTGAGCTTGTAGATCGGCTATTTCCACTATCAAAGTTATTTTTTAAGTAGTAAGTTGTGAAAAGGCAAAAACTCCACGCACACTGTCTTCCAATGCAAAAAGGGAAATTTAATAAAGTAATGCAACATTTCGGTATTTAAACCTTCATGATGAAGGTTTAAATACCGAAACGTTGCATTACTTTATTAAATTTCCCTTTTTGCATTGGAAGACAGTGTGCGTGGAGTTTTTGCCTTTTCAGTTCACCGTGGTCTCTCCTCGACAGCACCTGTCGCTGTAGGTGTGCAAAAGCCTTTCGTTTCAAGTAGTAAGTTGTCAAATATGTCAGTAATTTATTTGTGTATTTAGGTTATGTTTCATATCTGCCATGTGCAATTTCAAAGCCTAAAAGCCAAACAGAAATGTAATTATCAACGACAAAACACAATTCAATCGTTAATCGCCAATTATTTGAGTGACAATTAATCGTCCTGTAAAAGTTCATATCGTGACAGCCCTAGTTCAATGGCAGTCTTTTGTTTTTGCTTCATCAATTATTACACGTTGCAACCAGGGTTTCCGGCCAATCAATTAATTTATCGGCCATATTATAATGAACGTCACATATGTGTTTGCAGATGAGATAGGTCTACTGTATGTGCGTGTGTATGGTGCACCCAAATGATAATTACACCATTTTATGTTAGCGCTGGGCTCCTCTTTATTACAGATGCAATTGCAATCTTTTCCTGAGTTAACGAAATAATAGCCTAACTATCTACTTATGTAGGCCTAGATCGCTTGCCAAAAAAGAAGTGAATAGGTTAAAGTGGACGCAACTCAAGCGAACCGTTTGCGTGCCCTGCCACACAGTGGCCTACAAATTAATAAGTAAATAGTACTATATGATTTTGGCTTCACGTCTCATTAAACCTTAATATGCAAACATACAACCTTTGTTTTGTTTTGTTAATGTTATGTTATGATATGATATGATATGACATGACATGACAATTAAATATTTAACCGGCCAATGGCCGGTAAATACCGGCTAACGGAATCTCTGGTTGCAACACTTCAATTGATGCCATTTGTTAGATTTTGTCTTTATTTATAAATTGATTGTGGAAAAGGAAAAAAAATTGGGATCAGATTGAAGAAATTTGTATTTATTTTTGTATCGTTATTATTATTGGAGAAAAATAAACCAGTTCTCAAACTACAATGTTTTAGTTGTCTATGTGAGGATTGACATGATTCATTCATTAGATTTGACCTTGCATTAACAATTAGGAAATGTTTTGTTAATGTAGTTTGGTCACATGGAAGTGAGCATTGTCTAATTCACTGTGTGACACCACTTTGACCAAGTGATACAATCATTACCAAGTGACTCGGGAGGTTGAATGGCCGTCTTGTAATTGGAAGGTTCCCTGTGCCATCCTCTTGCTGTGTGTTGTCTCAACTCTCTCTGATGACCAGCAGTGGATTCCTAGAGACACAAAGAGCCTGCTTTATTCCCTATGGAGACACAAAGAGTCTCCTAAAGTTATTGGCTTAGGAATGTGACAAAAACAAAATAATGTTTATCCATGATTTCTTGTCTCCATGGGGTGAGAAATTGATAGAAAATCTCATTTTGGGGGGGAAATATCCATTTTAAGCCACAACTGCTACAACAGCTGTATTTCTTTTTTCTAAGATTGTTGGACAACCACTTCAAAAGCTATATACCTCTCTGTATGATAACAGCATTATAAGGTTGGCGGACAATGCGCTCGTCTTTATGTTTGCTGTGTTATGTCTATGTGTGTATGTGTTTTGCATACAGGGTTCCTGGGTCACAACTCTGAAAGGTCTGTGTAACAATAACAAGAACATACTATATGATATTATGTTAGTACTGCTTCTGTCGCTGCACTAGTGATTCCTTTGGTTTGTAAGGGTGGCTGCTCAGAGGGCTGTGGAAGCAGTCACCACTCACTGCTCACTGTCACGTAAAGAGCAGAACCTGCTCACTATGTGATGGCAGCAGTGAGGGATTAAGATACGACTGAAGCTTTTGGAAATGGAGTAATCTGTGAGAGAGGTTGAGAAAATAATCAGTGTTAACAAACAAGTGCGGTTGATATTTATTGTTCAGGTATATAAACCTCTGCATGTCTATATAGGATGTGTCATAATGGCTGAACATTCTGCTGAGGTGGACAACAAGCAATGACTGGTACAAGCTCATAAAATAGATGTGTAACAACACAATATGTTTAGTCTGCTCCTTTTATAACGCAATTCACATAGAATGATTAAGAAAACACTCTCTTGACATTTTAAAGTAAAGGTTTTCAAAAGGTTGTACTAATGGAATGTTGATATTATAACTTTTCACTCTATATGTAATACCATTACATATTAGTCTCAAATGGGGGTATGTGTACAAAAGGGGGAATGTGAGAGAAAGTTGAAATTGGAAAAACTGAACAATTTGGAGTTAATGTGCTCAGGGTGCTAAAATCTAGTCTTTCACTTTCCTTATTGCCAGACCCATGAAATGGGTAGGCCTACATAAGCAAATGTCGGTCCGGGTTTTCTATATAAAGGGTATATATGATGATGACATGATGATGACATGCCTACAAAAGGCATGATGTCATAAATGATGATGACAGACAGGGGGTCTGGCACAACCAGGTTGACCTGGTCTAGTTTTTAATTATATATTCTTCAAAAGGTGGCTTTTGGTTCCTTCGTAGCATGGGATTATGTCCAAAACCCCCAATTCAGCTTTTCTGAATTTCAATTCAAAAGTTACAAAAATAGCAGATCTACGGGCTCCAAAAGCAACATGTTATGAGCTTGTAGATCCGCTATTTTTGCTGCTTTTGTATAACACTGTAGGTGTTGTATGTCAAAGTATGGCTTTAATCTACAAATCCAAAGGTAAAATATGGAAATATATAGGTTTTGACTGACAGCAACGATATGCTAAATATAGTTTGTGTGAGCAAACACTTTGTGGGAGCATTTAGACCAAGTGTAACAATATCATTATTACCAAATAAGCTGGAGGTGGAAGGGCCATCATAGAATTGGAAAGTTCCCCGTTTCAGCCTCTTGCAGTCTTTGGTCTCAACTCTCTTTGATGAACCGGCTTACTACGTGACAGCAGCGATAAGGGAGTCCGGTGCGAGGAAGTGATAGGAATGACCAGTGCCAAGGTATCTGTGAGAGAGGTAGAGACAATCACAATGTTAACAAGTCTGTTTGAGATTTATAGCTCAGGAATATAAATGTTATTGAACCTTTGCATGTCTATACTGTGTGTGTCATAATGCCTGAACATTCTGCAGAGATAGGTGGCCATTAAGGAAAGAAAGCAGATGTCCAAGCTCACGGCGTGAGCATGTTCTCACACAGTGCAGTGGGGAAAATTAGAAGACAGATTACTACATGATACAACTGCTTTACCTTGCATCATAGTTTATACTGCTTTGCACCATGCATCTTCCAGACAGTCTATTTAGTGACTTCCAGGTTGTGGCCACTAGCATGGCTTTGCGTTGGTGTGAATCCCCTTTCCAAACATTCAGGAGCTTGTGTGTCATTAGATGTTGGCCCTTGTTTCTTGTTTGGTTTTCTGGAGAGGCATGTCTGTCTGCATGAAACTGTCTCAGGATCGGAGCCTGCGTGGGGGTTCTATGTGGGCATGCAAGGGGTGTCTTATGTCCATGTCCTGTGCTCTCCGTCCATCTTCGATACCTAGTCATTTTATTCGCGGGGGAGAGATGCCGGCTAGCACACAGAGGCAGGACCAGGTGATGTCTTGGCGCATCCGGTGATGATGTGGCAGGTGCTTTTTAAGGCTTTGTTGACCATTTGGTATGACGTGATCGGCTCCAGCTTGAGCAGCCAGTCTCTGTTGTAAAGAAACACAGGGCCATGGGAGTTGCATGGACAGTTGATGGATCTGTGCGCCAAGGGGGGGGGGGGGGGGGGGGGGGGGGCTTCTTTTATATGAAGTGGGTGTGATTTCCAGAGGGTGGGGGCTGCAACTGATGGGGTTTTGGTGAGGAGGCAGGCTGCAGAGTTTTGCACATACTGAAGTTTTTTTTGGTACTTTGTAGGTGTCACCGTAGAGGAGGCTATTGCAGGAGTCGAGTCTAGATGTGCAGAAGGTATGGATGAGTGTCTCTGCAGCAGTTAAGGATAGTGTGGGACGGAGGCGAGCAAGGAGGAGGCCAAGCACAGAGCCCTGGGGGGCACCATGGATAACAGATGTTGTGATGGATTTGAGGTAAGGTAGGATTTAAACCAGGAGAGGGCAGTGCCGGTGGATGGTGCCAAAAGCAGCAGTGAGGTGAAGGAGGATGAGGATGTTGAGTGAGCCGGTGTCGGAGGAGAGCAGGAGATCATTTGTACTTTGATGAGGGCAGTCTCTGTGCCGTGTCTGGAGCAGAAACCGGATAGGATTTTTCAAAGAGGTTATTGGAATCAAGGTAGATGGTGATTTTGGTGGTGACCTGGTGACAATGCGTTCCAGGATTTTTGACAGAAAGGGTAGGTTGGGCCTGTAGTTGTTGGGGTAAAGACCAGGTTTTTTGAGGATGGGTGTGACAGCGGCAAGTTTGAGGGGAGGGGGGACAATACCAGAGGAGAGGGAGGCATTTAGTCAAGAGAGCGTCCTGTCCAGTGTAACATCAAGATACATGGGGAGTGTCTGGTTTCGCAGGGTGACTGCTCACGAGCAATAGTGTGTAGCTCCAACATGTGGTAGTAGCTCATGGTGACACTGCTCACTGTTGGAGTTAGGCTGATGGCATCAATTTCTTGTGACAAAACTTTGGAGGTTGGCCAGGTAAAATGAGGGATGCCATGGGTAGGTTCCCTTTCTGGAGGATACCTGTGCGTCTGTGTTACATGGGGAGACAGTCGTGGGTCAGGATCCAGTCGCTTAGAGTCCAATACAACTAGGGCCCGAATGCTGCTGCAGCCTAAAGATTCGCCTTCCCAGGTGCTGTGATGCTTAGTCAGCCTGCATCTTGGTTGGATCGCACTTTGTCTGGAACCTCCCCCTTGAGCTTTCCGCCATGGATGACCCTACCAGGAGCAAAGCTCCCGACGGCATAGCTCTCAGGTTCATTGGAACTCACAAGCTTCTCTACCACATCAAGGTGGCGATCCGAGGAGAAGAAAAATTAAATGGAAAAGAAAATGAAACCTCCCCTTTGACCTTACCGCCATGAGTGGCCCTTACAGGAGCAAAGCTCCAGACGGCATCGCTCTCAGGTTCATTGGCTCCACAAGCTTCTCTAAAAGAAAAAAGAAAAGAGAAAAAAAGAAAAGAAAAAGAAACCTCTCCGTTGACCTTACCGCCATGGGTAACCCTACCAGGAGCAAAGCTCCAGACGGCATCGCTCTCAGGTTCATTGGCTCCACAAGCTTAAAAAAAGAGAAAAGGAAAAGAGGAAGAACACAGGGGATTAAAAACGGTCATACTGCCAAGGCACAGCACCGGCTGGTGAGCAGAAATACTCCATGAAGGTGTTTTGCACATAGAGCTCCTCTGTACCAGTGAAATGCCTCCTCACTGTTCCACCTGCAGCATCTGGACAGATGTGGGCTGTGTCCTGCTGGTCCCATCTGAGGAAGTTGTGGAGGACAGTGGTTGCTTTCACAACTTTCTCAGCGTGCTCAGGGGTCAGCTCGATGAGGCCTTTGTAGACCATGAACTTGGAGGTCAACACCCCAAAGGCACTCTCCACAATATGGCGCGCACGGGACAGCCGGTAATTGTAAATCCGATGCCAGTCGGTGTGGAGCGATGCGCGCATGAATGGGCGAAGCAGATTCCTCCCCAGAGAGAAAGCCTCATCAGGCACAAACACATACGGAAGGGGCCCCAGGTGCTCATCATTTGGGAGCGGCGCTTCATCGGGAAGGTCCAGTGTTCCCTCCCTCAGAGCTCGACCAAAGTGAGACACTGCCAGGACCCCACCGTCACTGCCACCGCCAAAAGCCCCTACGTCCACCACAAGGCGGTTTGCATCTGCCACGGCCATAAGGACGATTGAAAAGTAGCCTTTGTAGTTGTGGAAGCGGCTACCTGACCTGGCGGGTGCCTTGATGGCAATGTGTTTGCCATCGATGGCACCCACACAGTGAGGAAATTGCCACTTCTCACAAAAAGCATCGGCTATAGCTCTCCAATCATCCTTATCTGGCACTGGCATGAACTCTTGCACCATGGTATCCCAGATGGCTGCTGCCACATCGGGGACAATACCAACCACAGTGGAGAGGCCAACACGGAAGGCTTTGGAGATGGAGGGGAAGTCATGTCCAGTGACAAGATATCTGTAAAAGGGGTAGAGACAATAATCACAATGTTAACACAGAACTGACATGTTACCAGTGTAACACAGAACTGACATGTTACCAGTGTAACACAGAACTGACATGTTACAAGTGTAACACAGAACTGACATGTTACAGGTGTGGTTAATAATCATAGTTCCAGTGTTGGGAAATATTACTCAGGAGAGCAATATGTTACTTATTAGATGGCTCTCCTTAAAGGGATATTACACTTTCAAAACTTTTTTTTCGTCTAATCAGGCTTGTATGAACACCCTGAACAGTTTTTAATTTGCTTCATTCAGTATTTAGATATTTGATGTAAATGTTACCACCTCCAACACGCCCAGGCCCTCTCCACATACACACCCATTGTAACTTCAAACTCCATTTTAACCATGATAGATTCATTAAAAACACCCATTATTTTTTCTGGTGACTCATAATACCCTCCTAATACGTGAGCAGACCGTGTTTTTTCAATAACCTTTTTCTTTTATTTTTAATAATTCTTTGGGAAAATGGAAAACATTAAATACAATAATATTTTATTGAAAATAAATGAAAAAAGTTATTGAAAAAACACGGTCTGCTCACGTATTAGGAGGGTGTTTTTAATGAATCTATCATGGTTAAAATGGAGTTTGAAGTTACAATGGGTGTGTATGTGGAGAGGGCCTGGGCGTGTTGGAGGTGGTAACATTTACATCAAATATCTAAATACTGAATGAAGCAAATTAAAAACTGTTCAGGGTGTTCATACAAGCCTGATTAGACGAAAGAAAAGTTTTGAAAGTGTAATATCCCTTTAAGTAATAATATTATACTACCTATGTTTTGGAATAAAGTGTTATACATTTTTACCTATTGTATTACCTTTGTAATAGCAATAATAATAATAACAATAATACACCAGTTAAAATTTAAATATTGAAGTAATATATTGAAATGTAATAGTTCTGGTATATCACAGAACCTCAGCATCCTTCTACTGGATGTGTCATAAGGGCTAAACATGTTGCTGAAATACGTATACATAGGATAAAGACAAGCTCACGAAAGTCTGAGAATACATATTATCAAATTTTCCCTTTTAACTGGGGACCCCTACACCCTGACGAGCACTAAGAGTTGAGGCATTACATTTTGTATAACACTGTTCTATTGTGACAATAGCTGATCTACATGCTCACAACGTTGTGTGCATGTAGACTGGCTTTTGTCAAAATTTCAGTCTAAAATATTTGACAGTTTGGCCTAAGTTTCATTTGTCAAAAAGTCCTGAAATTGACACTTTAGAAATGTGCAGATACCCTCTTTATACACTTAAACTGTATATGTGTTTCTTTACTGTTGACTGTGAGGAACAGTGTTGCACATTGAAGGAGCTTTGGTTACATTTTTCTTGAAAAACGGATAGTAAAATAAAACTAATGTTTGGAATTAAGCTTCATATGTGTTGTTTTTCAAAAATGACCACAAAAAGCTGAAAAATTATGATAAAATAATAATTTTGGCCGTTGTCAGGCTGACTTTGTTTACATCTCTCTTCTATTATTTTATATGGATTCCATATATAAGAAGGGATGTAAACAAAGTTAGCCTGACAACATCCAAAATGAAAAGGTTTACTATAGCTCCTTTAATTAAGTTCGGGTTAGGGTTTATGAAGCAATCTGCATGGTCACAACGCATGACTTTTTTAAACAACAAGTATGCATGGGGGTTCCCATTCCAAAGGATCATTTCAGTGAATGTGAATGTGAGCGTCCTTGACATGGAAAAGTTTGAGAACAGCTGCTTTATGCAGTGGTTCCCAACCATTGAGAGAGATTAGACACTAGCCCAGCACCAAAACAAGTGAAAATATCAAATCTACAGCCGCACAACGTGCCACTTTGTGCTGCATTGCAAGCTTGTAGGTATACGTATATTTCACTAGTTGTTAAATATGTTTTGTTATATATGACATTTCTAAGATTTGTCTGTTTGTCTCTAATTGTGATCCAGACAAATTGGTTCATGACCCACAAATGGGTCCTGAGTCCTGACCCACTGTTTGGGAAACAGTGCTTTAGTGCTTTACAGTAACCAGATCATGGGACCATTTGGTGCTCACAAGAACCAGTACAGTAAGCATAGTATTATGATATTTCATTCCCTCATTCGTTCGGTGTCACATATTGTTGCTGATGCAGTTTACTTTAGTTAGTCATGTATGTCACAGACTCACAGTCAAGTGTATTTAAGGGTCCACATGTGGACGTGCTACATGCAGTACAGATGTGTGACAGATGATATAGGGAACCAGTGCAGTACTCCAGTAGCAGGTATAGCAACCTCATGTATGCTCTGCAGTATGCTAGATAGGAGGTTGCTACAATCCTGTTGCTATTATGGTTTACAGTTTAGACGTTTAAATCAACCTGCCATTTGTTGCTGAACAGCTTGATTACCGAGTTTGCTAGCTACTGATCACTGGGTAAAGGGCAGCAAGCAAGGATGTACGTTGGGATTAGCGTTCATTACCGTAAACAGATGGCGAGCCGTTCAGCTGGGCTGATGGCTTCCCTAAAGAAAGTATCTTGCCTCTGGATCTGTGGCGTCACCCTCTCCAGCACGAAGTCGAACTGCTGCTCCGACATCCAAAATTCTTGATAGAACCTGGATGGATTCGACACGAGCGTGTGGAAAGCCCCCAGCTGTTTACGCAGCTGGAATATGGGGTCGACCCACACCCTCCTTCGCCTGCGGGCCACTTCAACCCCCCTCGCGGCTCTTTCCTCCGCCTCTCTCCGCGCAACTTCGCGGAGCTCGCGCTGTCTCTCCTCTTCCCTCGTTCTCCTGGCCATTTCAAGCCGCTTCTCCCTCCTCCTTCTCCTCGCCACCAACACCGCCAATATAAGCGCCCTTTTGCGTCCTCTAAACAACATTTTGCCCAACAGGTGTCACCAAGCAGCAGCAGTACTGTCCACCGACGCCAACTCCAAAAAGACTACGCGCTCGAAATCCACTTCCACTTCCGCCTCTCGCTGGACGGCCCATGTCCGCAAAGCATTGTGGGAAATGTATTCTTTTTTGGAACAGACTTTGACTGAACACACAACTTGGACTAAACACAGTGCGTTTCAGTGTGAGCGCGGCCTCAGACAGTTCATTCATGAGACTGATTAGTTAGCCAAATGGTTGTCTGGTTTCAGTAAATCCTAGCCATGCCCTTCATGATCAACATTTTCAATTAATCTAACATGGTTACATTTTTGTTTGAAGTTACAATGAGATTGTAAGGGGGCATTGTTGAGGGCTAAATCCTTACTTCCTAACTTTGGGGAGACTACGTATAGTTGAGTGGAGTCGAGAGACATGTATCAGAGTATCAGTACAGGGTTTATCACAAAGATGAGAGACAGAAAAGATAGTAACTTGAGAGGCAGAAACAGAACAGAAATGACAGGTGCAGTCTTGAAGCTAGCTGTGGACACACCCTAAACCAAATCCCCAGCTCCCCTCCAAACACATTCCTTCCCACCCATATTATCAATTAATTGGTTGGTCATAATTTATGGCTGTCATCTCTTTTCGGCCTCCCCTCCATAGTTATTACAGTATGCGGTAATGTGTTTTTGGGTACTAGTTGCTGGAACACCTCTGGTGTCCAGTTAATCCCACTTTGGTTCCACATCTGGTTCCCTTAATCCCTTGGCTTAACCCCTCTCTGGGTTGTCTTCCCTGCACTTCGCTCCCACTTTCTCAAGTGCCTATAGAAGATGTGCTCACACTGATTGATTGAAGAATTTATTAGAAGTTTGCAATAGAAAAGAAGTACAGTTTCATGACAGTACAAATCACTGGTACAAGGTCAACTAAAAGGAGATCCTAGAAAGCCGAGGCTTATTTCCACAGGAACCACACTTTAAGTATCTCATATAACATTGAAAGACAGACGGATAGAACATAGTACTTTGTCTAGGATAATATCAGTTTCAAAAGCATAACATCAAATACAAAGGCAGAAAAAGAATAATAAAAGGGGGGGGGGCATGGGGGCTTAGTCTATTTACAAGTCACGGGTAGCAGCTGTCTGAAGGTGACTTTTCATACCAATTTTGAAGGAGGCTAGGGATTTGCTCTCCTTTAGGGCTTGAGGAAGGGCGTTCCACATGTTGATGGTGTAGCAGGAGAACGAGTTAGAGCCTTGTTTAGTGTTAAATCTAAATCTTGATGATGATTAGTGGAGCTGCCTCTGGTGTTGTGGTCGTGAACATCCTTGACCTTTAAGAAGTAGTTTGTCAGGTACATGGGAACCTTGGAGGTGTAGTGTATCTTGTACACCAGGCCCATTGCAAGATGCTGTACTCTGTCAGCTACTTTGAGCCATCCCACGCTTTCGTGGTGATGATCGGTAAGGTGGGTCAGAGGAGGGAGACCAAGCACAACCCTAATTAGTTTGTTTTGGGCTGTTTGAAGCTTTAACTTTAAGGCGGCTGGGGCGTCGCGATACCAGACAAGGACTCTGTAATCAATGAGGGGCCCAATAAGAGCTCCTCCTAGTGTCTTTCGGGATTTAGTATTGATCAGCGGGGCAACCCTTTGCAAGAAGCGAATGTGTTGGTTGACTTTATTGATTACCTTGGTGGTCATTTTTTCACTGGATAGGTTAGCCTCCAGGATGCAACCCAGGTAGCAGATGTAGTTTTTTCTTTCTATCACAGTGTCACCTACTTTAATTGTGAAGTTCTCAACTAGGCTAAGTTTCTGACTAGATCCAAAGAGGATACATTCAGTTTTGCCTAGGTGAATTGAGAGTCTGTTGTCATTGAGCCAGGTGCAGATCTTGTTAAGTTCACAGTTAAGGGCCTTTTCAACCTGCAATAAGTCTCTGCCGGAGACTAGGAGAGCCGAGTCATCCGCGAACAGAAACAGATTGCAGTCACAAGCAGATGACATGTCGTTTACGTATATTAAGAACAACAGTGGTCCTAGTATACTCCCTTGAGGTACTCCACAGTTTACTGGGAGGGGGGGGGGGACAGGGTTCCGTTGACTTCCACCATCTGTTCCCTCCCCACCAAGTAAGAGTGCATCCATCTCACTGCTGTGCTATCAAGATCGACGGTGTCAAATGCCTTCTGGAGGTCCAGCATGACCATGCCGCAATATTTGCCATCGTGAATTTCACGTTTGATGTAATCATTCAAATAGATGAGGCATGTATCTGTGGAATGGGACTCTCTGAAGCCAGACTGGAACTCGTAGATCAGTTTATTTAGCCACCTGTTCATAGACAATTTTTTCCATTACCTTAGAGATGGAACTAAGGATTGAGATTGGCCTGTAGTTGCCAGGGTCAAGTTTACTGCCTTTTTTGTGCAGGGGGGTTACCTTAGCTAATTTGACGTCCTGGGGGACATAACTCTGCTTGATAGATAGATTAATAATATGGGTTAATGATTGGGGCAATGGTGGCAGCTGAGTATGAGAAATTTGGGGGCGATTTTATCATGGCCAGCGGCCTTTAATTGAAGTAGGGTGCGAAGTTTTTTAAACACTTCATCAGTTGTCACCGTGGTAAGTTTAAAATTGTCTTACACTTACATAAGCACTTACACTACCAGTGCTACTTACACTACCAGTGCTACGGTAAGTGCTATGGGCTAAGGTGGAGTCTGAAAAGGTGCGTCTTCAGATTTCAGAGATTGGTTTAGAAGAGACATGCACAAACCAACTTCCAGGAGGAACAAACACCTCTGAAAATAAAATCTAGTGACCATTCACAAACACAACCTCTCGCTAAGAAAGGGGAAAACCTCTGTACCGGCGTCACAAATTCCCCACAGTGCACCATGGTCGTGATGATATCCAGGTATTCATTTAAAGATGCAGTGCCATGATTTTTCCCCCCCTAAAACATGATAGGTATTGTGATTATAGGAGGAGGATTGTTTTCCCCAAAAGAGTGTAGATAAAGAGTTAACATTCGTTTTTTTTATGTGGCCACACCCACCACCAGTTCTATGCAAATGCTATGCATTTGCATAGCATTCTTTTTTCTTAGGTTTTTATATAAGACTAATATATATATATATAAGGTTTTTTACAGACTATGTGCTCGGTCTACCTATGTTATTTTTTGTCTAGATTGATATTTCTATGCATTTGATGTACTGATGTTGATGCATTACCTTGCTTATTGTATTGATTTATTACCTCGCTTATTGTATTGATGCTGTATATTGTCACTTTGGATTTGCATTTTCTCTCCAAACGATTTAGTTGTTTTTTTTGTCCCACTGAACCTGTTTGTTTCTCAGTTCATTCTTGGCACAGGCCAGCTCTGTGTAGAGACTTGTTCTCTCTCTGTTTGTGCAACATGCATACCACTCAGTAGGCATTCCTGCTTTTTTTTGCATCCAGCACATGATGTCATTAAGACAGTTGATTCATGAGACTGATTAGTTAGCTAAAAGACAGGGTGAAATCAAAAACATGTTTTTCCACACTTTTAGAGCATATCTGTAGTGATAATGTAGCCATACCTAACACTAGATGCCCAAAAAATAGAAAATAAACAATTTGTGTGTGTATTTATATCAAAGGTCCCTAAATAGGCCATTCTTAATTACTTCCTGTGAACAGAAATTATTTTGAATATAAATGAACCTTTGACTACATTCACCTGTTTGTTTCCCATTGCTGGCTCCCATTACTCCCATTACTCAGATTTTAAATCCCATCGCCTGTAGGGCTGGTCCCCTCGGATTGGTTCAGAGTCTTCAGACACACACAGGCTTCCTTTTCAAACTGAAACTTCAAAATAAAATACCCAAAATAGTCATTTCATTGGGTCTTTATTGGAGGAGAGCTGGGGATGTGGTGCACCTGATACATGCGTTATCATTATCCTTGGGATGGGACTGTTATCAATATTGTCATGCCTTAGCCAAGGCTCAGTAGTCAGACTACCAACTACCAGGAGCTGGGTAGTCCCAATATCAGCCTTAATATCAGCCTTGGTCTTGTCATTGCAATGCACATGCGCCAACACACGAGGGGGAAAAAATAAGTCACGCCGGGATTCGAGACTACAGGGTTGGGAATTCTAGCCATGCGTTCTTACTGAGGATGCTACTGAGATGGATGCGCCACTCCGAGATTTTTTTTTAGCCTTAGGTTTAGCCATAGTTTTACTGAGGTTAAGGTTAGGCTTAGAGTTAGGGTTAGGTTTAGGGTTAGGCATAGTATTTTTCACCGCCGCGTCGCGTTCCGTTACCGAGTCATGTGTAAAACCAAGCAAAAAAAAAAAAGAAGTCTGCCAGCTGCCTGATTATCTCAGTCGGTAGCGACAGGGACTGGTAATCCGACGGACCGGGTTCGATTCTCACTGAGGGAGCGACCAGTACATTGTTCATGTCAACGTGCATTGGCGCATGCGCATTGCAAGTCTTTGGGCGATAACGGATCTACCAGCTCCTGGTAGTTGGTAGTCCGACTACTGAGCCTTGGCCAAGGCATGACATTATCAATTAATTGGTTGGTCATCAGTGATGTCATTACGTGCGCATCCCGCATCAAAAACTCATTCAAGTCACCCAGGGACTCTTTCATGTCATGGTCCCGGGGATGCGCCTCCATTGGAGTCCATGTTAAAATAATTTCCCCATTTCACCCATTGTTCATGGGTGAAAGCATCCTACTTTACCCTACGTTAACACAAATAAAATCCACGTAGAAAGTCTTAAACAGGCGATAGAAACGTCAATGTTTTGATTCCACCGACGTCCGACGCCATTTTGAGCGCGTAAACTTTATATTGAGGACTCATAAAACTTTTCTGGGACCCATTTGAATGACCACCTGTGGGTCCCGGGACCCATTACATTGAAAACCTAGTAACATCACTGGGTCATTATGGCTGTCATCTCTTTTCGGCCTCCCCTCCAGCGTCTTATTACAGTATACGGTAAAGTGTTTTTGGGTACTAGTTGCTGGAACACCTCTGGTGTCTGCTTAATCCCACTTTGGTTCCACATCTGGTTCCCTTAGCATCCCTTAACCCAGGGATGTCAAACTCAAAAACACAGTGGGCCAAAATGTAAGAAATGGTACAAGTCGAGGGCCGGAATGGTTCAATGTTTATTTAAACGCGGACTTAAGGTCACAGGCCCATGATACACGCCAATGCATTAACAGTGCATCGTGGGTCTTGTAATATTATGGTGGTGTGTGTGTAGCAGAGTGACTCAGCCTGATGGCCTCAAAAGTCTAATATTTCCCCCAGTCCATAGGGATACCCCTTTGCTCTGATGGTTAAGATGTTGGACTTTCATGCGGGAGACCTTGGTTTGAATCCCAGGCATTGCATGTGCAATATACCAGCGGGCCAGTTCTAATAGTAATTAAATATCATCCCGGGGGCCAAAGATAATTCATTCACAGGCCTGATTTGGCCCCCGGGCCTTGCGTTTGACATATGTGCTAACCCCTCTCTGGGCTGTCCTCCCTGCACTTCGCTCCCACTTTCTCAAGGAAGAAGATGTGCTCACACTACCAGGCGTGACTAATAATCGCACCTGTTGTTTTCTATGACTGGCCTGTTGGAAATCTAAAGTTGATTTCCCTCTGCAGCATGTCTGATAAAATTAATATATCAAATATCTAAATACTGAAGTGATTAGTATTTTTTAAGTGAAATACCCCTTTAACCCTCTGAGATTGAACCTGAACATGCAGTCTTGGAGAATGCCTGTATACGTGCTAAGCTGCTGGATGCCAGTGTATGCTATAGTACAGGGTTTCTCTCTCTCTCTCTCTCTCGCTCTCTATCTCTCTCACGCGCGCGCGCACGCACGCACGCACGCACACCCTTAAGCCAGATGCACTTGGCACCTGCCCACAGAGCCCAAAGCCAGAAGCACTTGGCACCTGCCCAAAGAGCCCAAACTACTAGTAACTGGTGTACTGACCATGGTATTACTGGGCTTAACTGACCAGCAAACTGACCTGACCTGAACCAGAGGAAACATTCAGAACACTTAAAGAAACGTCTCTCATCCATTCGCGTTATCAACAGTGCAAATCAGCTGAACACTTGAAGAAACTTCTCTCATCATCATGAAATCAGCTGTCATCACCTTTCTCATCTGCCTGCTTGCTCTTCATGTCGAAGGTAATGTTGCTTTTACATTACATTTACACTACATTGTTGCACATCAAGTTGCCTTGCCTAATACCAGCCACAGTTATGGTTAGATTGAATTGGAAATCATGGATTTAGCAATTCTGTAATATATATATTTTTTATGGTACTAGATTTTGACTGTGCCATATTCAATATACTGTGTTGCTCTGTTGGTTTAATTATGGTTTATTTATTAGCTTTAATTCGACTGCTGATGCAGTTTGTCAACAGTGGTTTTAAAACATAGTTTTAATATCTAATTATTGTTTGCATGCGACTTTCATACTAAAGTGTCTTTGTCCCTTCATTCAACAGGTCAACATGGCAACAAACTTGCCTGCAAATGTTTAGGTAAAGGAATCGACCAGATGAACCCAAAACTCATCAAAGGATTCTCGGTGTATGAAGCCAGCATGGAGTGTCCTCGCAGGGAGATTGTGTAAGTAACAATGTTGTAAACACAATGAAAGTCATATGATCGGTGCCTGTTGTAGCTGAGGACTTGCAAAGGACTGTATAGTGGTGGGCATTTAGCACTCGCCCCTGTTTGTCGGTCAGAACAAATGTGCACAGGACCACATTGGTATAGTTGACTTGTAATTTACTTGCTCTTTATAGTGACAGTTTGACAGTATGACCGTTGACAGTATGGTCTGAAATAGAAAACCAACAGAAATACACATGTTCATATTCATCATAAGAAAATAAAACAATACTGTTCAAACTATTACAAATGAGCATATACTGTAGTACAAACAATGCCACACAACTCAAATAACTAAAGAACAGAGGCACAAACTCACAACATAAAGACTTACTTATCAGGAGTGACACACACTGCACAGAGGTCTTTACTGGAGGCAAACTGAACTCAAACTGACAAACTGGGTCTGACTTAAAACAGTAATTGCAGTGAGCAGGCTTCAATAACTATGTGTCCAATCAGCCTTCAGCTTGTTAAGGGACTGGCATGGCATACAATCAACATGGAAGCAAAAAGTACTTGAGTATCATTAGTGACAACACCTGTGTCATGGCCTTTCTTACACTGTTCATTTTACACACTGTTCTCTAATATTATTTCATCCATTTCCAGTGTGGAAACAGCAAAGGGCAAGATATGCTTGAATCCAGAGTCAAGATTGGGAAACTATATCTACAAGAAAAACCAAAACAAGTAAGATTAGCATGAACATTAAACTGACTGAACTGCATTAAAACCAATATGGAAAATCTATATTTACTACACATTAAGACAAAATCAGTATTCTAAGACAGACTTTTTAGCCTGTGACCCAAAAGAGAAATTAGACCCAAAACTAGTGAAAACAGCAGATCTACAAGCACACAACGCACCACGTTTTCACTACTTCTTAATAATATTATTTTATTTTATTTTATTTATGGCATTTCTTTGATTTGTTTGTTTTAAAATGAAATTATTTTAAAAAGAATTATTAGGTAATAAATATATAATTGCGACCGTAGGTCGCATTTACTACCAAAACCTCCACCGGCTGTCCGTCCGTCCGTCCGTGAGTGAGTGAGTGAGTGAGTGAGTGAGTCACACGTCACACGTCACACTTTTGCCCACGTCACACTTTTGCCCTGCTCATATCTCCACAACCGTTGCCCCCATCCATGCCAAATTTTGCACACACACTCCTTACCTGCCAAACTACAACCTCCAAGGACCCCCGGAGCTCCAGGGACCCCCAGGTCCCTGGGGGACCCCCAGGTGTAAAAAATGACCAAATGTGCAAAAATTACCAAATGACCACCCCAACGGGGCTGCTCACGGGGAATTCCTGGGGACCACCCACTCCTGGTGCTCCAGAACGGATGCAAAAGTGGTGACGCCCCCAGTGGAGGACCCCCTCCACTGCAGCTCACATAAAATGCCGTAACTCGGGCTAGGAGCGTCCGGGAGAGCCGGGGCCGGTACCTATTCGTCCGCCAAGGCAACGCGGAGACCCCACCCCTCATTTCTCACATGGCCCTCTTCTAGCGCCACCTTCAGGCCGATTTTTTAAACACATTTTTGGCCACTGCTCCTACAGTTTTTGCCCTAAAATCACGCAAATCGGTACACAGTATGTCTACACTCATCCCATCAACATGAATCTGTCCCATATAGTGCCACCTTCAGGCCGATTTTTAAAAACACATTTTTGGACACTGCTCCTACAGATTTTGCCCTAAAATCACGAAAATCACTACACAGTATGTCTACACTCATGTCATCAACATGGATCAGGAAGATTTTGGAAAAACAAATTTGTGCCCTATTTGTGGACATAAGCGACCAACGGATTAGGGAGTCTTACTGGTTAACTTAGTGTGCAGCATTGTTTTCTCACTCAACAGTAAACAGACCAACATAACGTTTAAGTGTATAGTGAGGGTATCTGCACATTTCTAAAGTTTAAGGACAATTTAAGAACTTTTTAACACCTCTGAAATAACAAATTAAACATTGGCCAAATTGTCAAATATTTGAGGCAGATATGCTCACAACGCCTCGTGAGCATGTAGATCTGCTATTTTCACAATAGAATCGTGTTATACAAAATGTAATGCCTCAACTCTTATAGTGCTCGTCGGGGGGGGGGGGGGGGGGGGGGGGGGTAAAATGTGATTATTTTTGGGGTCGCGGCCTGAAAAGGTTGAGGACCACTGCTTTTAACGGCTTTTAGGCTTTGAAGCTGCACATGGCAGATATATGATATATACAACCTAAATATACAAAGAAAAGACAATGTTTGACAACTTTATACTTTAAAAAGAACATTGATAGTGGAAGTAGCTGATCTACAAGCTCACAATGTGTCGCATTGTAGATCTATTTCCACTATTTTTGTGAATGTTTGAAAATATATAAACATTTTTCAACATGGAAACAATTATGACGAATATGACAAAATAATTGCCATCATGTCAAATAATCAAATAAATAAAATAGACAATTACGTAATAATTGTGACAGGCCTAAAACATTGTGGTGTCTTGCATAACCGCCAACAGAGTACAGTATATTGCTAAATAGTTAAAGAAAATGAAACACCAAAACTATGTTTAATCAAAGCAAATGTATAGCTAGATACATGGATTAAAGTGCACAGATTAAAGTTCTCCATCGCCACGACTGATTTCAGTCATTTAGATTTCACAGACCAAGGAAGCATGAAGTGAATCAAAAATAGCAGATATGCAAGACCACATTTGACTACAATCTCCATTTTCATTAGCCTGTGGTTTACGAGGCAATAGTAAATCAGACTAGTTAAAAAGGTAGGATATCTGGATCACACAAACATACTGTTTTTACAATCACATGGATCTTGTTGAATACAAGACCACACTGATTATGTTCAGAGCAAGGAACAGGCTATTGCCAGGCAACATACAAAAGATGTTCAGTGATAAAGAGGGGAGTTAGAATTTGAGACGAGAGCTTAATTTCAAGGTACATTTTGCTGGTTCAGCATTAAAAAGCAAGTGCATTTCTGTTTGTGGAGTGAGTTTGTAAAATGTACTAAGTGTGGAGGTGCAGCGAAGTCCAAACATGATCCATTTCAAAGATATAAGAGGTAATCGGATGGGGAGGGGCTGTGTTGACCTATATGTTGAGTCAAAACAGCCCTGTTTTCTGTTTTCAGTTAGTATCAATGAGTTGTTGTTATTAATTTAATTCTGATACTACTGCAGTCATTTTATTTTTCTAATTGTAATCTAGTTCTTTCTTTGAATATGCAGTGAAGATATTTTGCATTGGAAAAAGGGGGGTAGTAGCTTAATACGTTTTACACTTAATCCTACTACTTTTCGGATATTGTTAATGTTTTTTCCCCCCCTTCTGTTTTGTATTTTATTTTAATGTTCAAAATAAACTCATTCATTCAGGCTACATTTTCACAGCACCAGACAGGCTAATCTTCTACATGTCCCCAGAATAGATGCTACGCCACTAGGGGGCAGCAGTTCTCTATCAAATACAGAGGAGCCACATTATGGAACATCCATTTCCACCTGTAGTCAATTGTCTCATCAGACTTCAAAAGAAAACTAATACATAAACTGAATAGCAATGTGGGTAATTAATCAATCAGACAGACAGACAGACAGACAGACAGACAGACAGACAGACAGACAGACAGACAGACAGACAGACAGACAGACACCTACATTATAGTAGTGCCTTGTTTAAACATGCCATTGTTTGTATCGGTATTTGCATTATTTTTCTGTTAATTCTTAACATTGTATTTTCTGTGTTAATAAAGTAAAGAGCCCTTTACTATAAGCCCTTCCACGGTTCCTCTCTTCACCTGTAGGCTACAACTCCTTTTTTCTTAACTTCTTTGTGAAAGATGTCACTGTGTGTAGACCATACTAAAATAAATGAATACAATTATATATATTATAACAAACTACATAGGCCTTGCTTTGGGAGAAAACATCTGTGAGAGTCTGGTGCTACACTCATTTACATGACCTGACACTGTGAGTGCCTTTGCTGGTTGTAGAAAACTGAATGCACTGAGGTTATCGAAGAAAAACACTGAATGTTCAGGCCAGACATGGGATGTTTCCAGGGCCGTCGAGAGTATTTTTGGCAAGGGGGTCAATATCAAAGAGCTGGCCGGGGCCCCCCTCCACGCGGGCCCCCCTCCACGCGTGCCCGTATTCGTATTTTGGACAGGAAATTACTCATTTTCAAAGTAAAAGAATTGTTAAAAGTGGTTCTACATGGCGGCATAACCGTTCAGAGATTGTGCTAGGGTTTTAAACTGGGTTTTAAACTGTTGATCACTGTAACTGGCATGGTTAAAATTTACCGGACATCTGATAAAAATATCGGTCATAGATATTTGTATGCATTAATGACAAGCAGGTCGGGTAAATGCAGCACACAGCCCTAAGCATGACCTTTGTTTTGGGTTGAGATTGGCACATTTCCTGGGGCAATCTGCCCAGATCATGTATGCCACACGTGTCTTCTTCTTCTTTTTTAGTTTTTTACTTTTTACACAAATGTTAGGGCCATCTTGCACAAATACATTAATTAACCACGTTACCATTTGCGCATCGGTGTGCGTAAATGGTTGCTCAATAACCTGAACATTGCATTACTTTGAGAACACATTTCCTTCATAATAAGAAACAAAGCATATAGCCTGCTGCACAGAAATATGTATTTCAGATTAATCCTTCAAAATATGGCTCAGCTTTCAGCTGACATAAGGTAATAAAGTATATAGGCTTAGGCTACTCACAAGCTACTGTAATAGATAAAGGCGTCCCTGCATCTGGTTTAGGACAGCTGTTTGGGACAGTTCAGTTGATAAGCATTTGTGCCTCCTCGGATATATTCCACTCAAGCCACGGTGACATTTTAACGTGGGACAGCCCAGCCCAGTCCATTTTTTTCCATCTTCAAATGCGTGTGCAGTGGCTGGACAATTTAGCCAACTTTACTCACACAAGTGCCCTCTTGTTTCAAAGTGTCTGTAACATACTCTAACTAATAATACAGCTTTGACTGTCCATCTTCCACGTGCAACTTAAACTGTGCCCTATTCCAAAGCCATCATGAAGCCAGCGACAGAGGTACAGTTTAACATTCAGTGACTGTGAGACAACTAGGACCCAGCAACACACAACTATCTATTCTGGTCTTACATTCACAATAAAGTGTCTCCCGTTTACCTCCCAATGCAGCTTATTTTACTCAGGTTAATATTAAAAGGAAATATGTACTGTATAACTTATTTTGTGCAACTTCGCTTCGCTTGCGTCTCTCTGGGAGGGAGAGAGAGAGAGAGAGAGAGAGAGAGAGAGAGAGAGATTGAGAAAGAGAGCAAGAGACAGTGAGAAAGAGAGAGAGAGATGTCGCTTATATTAATGAGCTGCCGCTCCAAACATGTACAATTATGCAATATATAAGGTGCTCACCGCATTGTCGAAACTCTTTCTACCGACCCGCAAACTCCTCGTCCTCGCCATGTGTTAATCCATATGTTTCCAATAAATTAATGTTTACTCAAACTTGTCTCGGAGTCTATAGCGTTCACTCCATAGGTTAACTCAGCACTGTAGCTTCTTCCGCAAACAAAATATGTCCTAGTATGAGAGCGAATAGCGAAGGAGATAAATGTCATGTGGGCCATCTTGACCCAATGAGATTACAAGATTCCGCAGTGGAAACGTAATGACATCACAGCCTGCCTACCGTAACTGACAGTGTAATTGCGCCCTCCAAATCTTTCCTAGGGGGGCCCAGGCCGGAGGGAGGGGGCCCGGGCCGGGGCCCCCACTCCACCGCCCCCCCCCACTCCCGGAAGGGGGTAAAGAGTACCCTTTACCCCCCCCTATCGGCGGGCCTGGATGTTTCAACAGAGCTCTTTGACCAACTGCAGCAGTTTACTTGTACCAGTCTTGAACAACCTCCAGTGACGTGAACGAGATATTCTGTGCTAAGAGAGGAGAGACTGATTCCAATTTCCAGTCAACACTCACCATGTACAGCAGAGAACGTCTATTTTACCAGACTAGAATATGGAGATGCTGTGGTTGTGAATCCTTCCTGGAGATATGTAAATTAAACTAAAGAAGATAGCAGGGGGCAGGGGCGCTACTGGTATTCCTCAAACCACCAGTGCTCATGAAAGGGAATACAAGGAGCAAAAGAGGACAAAATGTGCCACAGAGGCACAACAAATCCAGGTCCAGGCACTCGGGTGGATTTAGAAACAAAAGGCCTATAGAACATTGAAAAACACCAACGTGTTTCAGCAAACGCCTTCTTCAAGGTGTTACTGAACAAAGACAAGGCGTAAACTATGTAGATGTTGGGTGTTGAGTACTGTTTCTTACAGTTTTCTTACAGTTTAATAGTAAAAGATACAGACTTGACAGAGTGCAAAGCTTAGTAGAAACTGAGGCTGATCTGCCTCTACATCTGCTTTTAACATGTCATTAATATTGCAATGAGCACAGTTCAAAGTATCACCATTGGTTACATGTTTTTCCTGATACGCTGTGATTGGCTCACATGACATTTTCTACATCCTCACCACAACCACACACACTCCAGAGTCGTGAGAGGGTAATGCAAGGACACAGCTCGCTTATCAGAGTTTATCAGACTTACCATATCCTGTTTACCATGGTTTCCATTTCCTGCGGACATCCTGTCCTCCAGCTTTTTGGCAGCTTTGTTCAAACACATTACGCACTTAAAATTGTGTTGGGAGGCTACTGTAAGTGTTCCAGCTATGCTCCTACAATGCTCTCTTTTACACTCACCCATCTGCATCAGATCCCATGCAGAGTGGATATACAACCACATCACTGTATGGGCAAGGACCCTGCACTAGATTTTTAACTTAAGTTGTTAGTCTAAATGTGCATGACTAAGCAATTAAGCTTCCTTGCTTGCATAGTCTCAGCAATGGTTTGGGATGTACAGACCTTGACTCCAATAATGTACAAACTAAGAGAGTAAGATTCACTGCATACTGACAGTTCTGATGAGGAAGCGATTCAGTAGTTCACACCATGTTAATTGCGACTGAAGGTCGCAGACCATGAGAAATGTCACAGCATGTCCGCGAGTAGACGTGTGTGTACACATTTTTATGGTCTGGGAAAACCCATAGACCGACCATAAAAATGTGTCATCATGATGTCATCATGCTCTGATGTCACTGTGATGTCAGGGGAACCATTCTACCAATGGGTTTGCCACTCTGACATCACGCTCTGGCTTCACTGTGATGTCACACTAACAGAATCCCTTTTATGCCCATATATGGAGTTCCCTGATGTCATCAATATTAATGATGCCCTGTTAGAGAGATCCCTGTGATGCCAGGGGGAACAAATCCCTTGTATGCCCATATATGGAGATCCCTGTGAGGCCAGGGGAACAAATCCTTTTGGAGATCCCTGATGTCCACAGAACTTGATGTCCACATCACTGTGGCGCTTGTCGCCCTGAGGCGTCTTACTAATTGTCATACTCTTGGAATATTAAGAATGTATGTACCAATTATTTTGATAATTATTAAAAAACCAAACCATTTCATCAACATACAAGTCAAGGCTAAGATATGCCAAATCTGGATCCAAAATTACCTAGTTGCTGGGTCATTATATACAACCTTTATTTCCTTCAGATACTGTAAGGGCCGAAAAGGCAAAAACAAACATACTCAGCTGCTATTTTGACATTGGGGAAAATAGGGCCCTTCAAACTAACAATACCATGACACAATTTAATCTGATCTTATAATTCTTTTTTTAACATCTCTTCACGGTTGCTTCCATAGAGTTATATATAAATAGAGGGCAGACAGCCCCGCCCCCAGCTATTCATTCCAATGTAAGTTGCTCAGTGGCGTTTGAAGCACCCGGAAGACTGCCAGAAGTGTACATTGCACGCTGATTGGTTGGCCTGCGTCTATAGGCGAAAAGAAGAAGCATGAGGTGCATCAAAAATAGTATATCTACAAGTATTTTATTTTAAAATATTTTAATGTTCGAAATAAACTCATTCATTCAGGCTACATTTTCACAGCACCCAATCGCCCAATGTGAATGAATGATTAAAAACATGAACAAGTACATAAATCATGAAGCACTGAAACCATGCCCATACTTTAAAAATAATTATCCCAAATAAAATGTGGCTTATAAAACAGTTTTATAAACTGTAGGTTATACATGTGCGTGTGTGTTAATTGTGGTGGCAGAAATGTATATATTGCCAAATTGTGTATCTGTTGGCCTTCCATTCAAACTCATTGAAGGTCTAGTCAGCAAGCTTTCACAATACATTTTCTAATTCTAACTCAACAGCTGTCAATCAGCTGATGGGTCAGCTGAGCTGACTCACCTATCAGCTGACTCACCTATCAGCTGAGCGGACTCACCTATCAGCTGACTCACCCAGGAGGTTGTTGTGTTTACAAAATCACACCCGTGTGAACTGAGCGGTGGTTTACCCCCCCCCCCCCCCCCCCCCCCAACCCTTCCCCCCTGTGTGTGTGTGTGTGTGTGTGTGTGCGTGTGTGTGTGTGTGTGTGTGTGCCTGGTCTGGCCTGGCCTGAAAACAGCGCCCCTCCCTTAACATGTGTGGTCAGAAAAGGTACTACACCACAGGCTTGAGGCTACATACGGACGCACCCACCCACATACACGTCTACACACACCGCCACGTATAGGAGCGGCGTGACCACCGCTCAAAAACTCTGAAACCAGAAATGTTTCAATGCAATGACCCCGACCTATTTGCATATACAACTGCCGGATGTCATTGTGATTGACGGGGACAGCAGAGAAGTTTTCCTATTGGAAGAGTGCTGTGCTTTTGACTCAGGTTTAGAGGAAGCCTTCCTTACTAAACAATTGAAATGCCAACCATTAGTACAAGCCATTATACATCTCTAGGCTATGAGTGTCACTGACTATAAGTGTCACTGACACACTGACACACTGACACAGATACAGCCATGCACACACACGTCTCACACAGGACTACTTACCATAAACTATGAGGCAGGTTTTGGTATAGATGGATCCTTCAGCATAGGGGTTAAATATCTGTAACAGCACTCGGGCACGGCTCTTGCAGTCGTACTCGAGTCCAGTCAGTCCACACACTTAACATGTGCATTTAGAAGTTTCTCTATATATTGAAGTGATGGATTAGGCCACTATCAATGGCGGATTTTAATTATTTGTATTTTTCTTTTTTTTGTATCTTATTAAGCAATCTTTAGGGTGCAGTCACACCACATTTGATTCTGCCAATGCCACGGATTCCGTCAATACTTTTTAATGAGAATGGAGCGTTTTTTGCGTAAGTGTTTAATTGAAACACATTGGCAGAATCCACCGCATATAGGCACAATCAAAGTTCGGTGTGAAAACTACCGTAACCATTTATTATCAAGAAAAATAAATGTGGGAGGCCTATTAAGATGGGGAAATCTCGCTTTTGCGAACGCCCATCATTTAGAACGGAGGGTTAGCGACTCACTCCACGGAGGTTAAGGTTAGGGTGAGGGTTAGCTCTGGTCCTTCGCGTCACCTCCCGGTGACGCTCTGACAGACCCGTCGGCAAATGGCTAGACCGCGATGTCTCAGCCCCTCCAAGCACTCAACTTCAGTCAAAATAAACAAAACTATTTCACTACTCACCAAACCAAAGGTAGTTTTGCGCTGTTGAAAGTCTATTCTCTGCGGTGGTGAGCCCCTCAGCACCCCACCTACTCTGTAAAATACATTATTTTTGTCATGAAATAAAACGCACCCACCTCGAGCCACCTAGCGGCCACCGCAGATACAATGGTTCACAACAAGGAAATAAGCGGCGGTCGAGTTGGATGCACTTTATTTCATGCCAAAAATAGTGGAACAAAATGGAGTGAATACACAGTGAATATTTGCTGAAATGATAAAAGAAAAAATCGCTATATGGATTACTAGTCTTGCATAGAGATCTCCTGCTAGCAGTCTAGCAGGAGATCTCTATGCAAGACTAGTAATCCATATAGCGATTTGTTGTGCGGTGATGCGCGGTACAGCCACGATGCGGTACGGCGCGGCACAGTCATAGCGATTTCGATAATTATATAAGCTTCAACAAACTAGTTCACATGAACGATATCGATGTAATCGATGTAAGATTGAGAACATATATTTTAAATTGGCAGAATTACAATTAAAATACATTTTATGTTGAGGTCGAGCCTATAGTTCTACAACTTCCTGGTCAGTGCGAGGTACCCAAGATGCACTGCTCTCTCTCTCTCTCTCTCTCTCTCTCTCTCTCTCTCTGTCCTCTGCCTGTTTCAGAGGATTAAACTAATTAAAACATGTATTTTTTGGGGAAAACCCCTGTTTAGCAATGTAACTACTGTGCTTTTTTGTTCCTTTTTTATTAATATCACGTAGATGTTTTTCTTTTGGTACTTTAAATGGCAATAATGTATTTTATCCCCATTCACTTCCATTATAAAAATATTCTTCCCTGGCCTTACTATCCCAGTGTCCCATCTAGTAACAGAGCGACATGGCGTGGGACTTAATATAAATACAGGTTGAATACAAGTTACAGTAAAGTAAAATATCAAAATACTGTAATCTACAACCACAGCGACAAAACAATAACACAGACTGTGAGATCAGCAATGTTTAGGCCTACACACATTTTCCAAGATGGCAACAGTAACTGTTGATTATGACAACAGATCCAGTGCACCTCAGTCAATTTTTTTCCACCCAGTTATGCGTCACCAGGCATTTGCACGTTGTAGTAGAAATATGTATAGACTGTCAAATGTGTATCCTACTTACAGTATATTCAACTTTGTAGAATTTAGTTTAAAGCAAATCTCACACTAATGTAGATTTGCCAGCAGCTGTCAAACCAACAGCTGACATCCTCCTGTGACTTCTACCTCTCTGTGTCAGCATAATCTGTACTGTGTGTAACTATTTCTATGTTGCTTTATCTTTAGAACATAACCGTATAAGACCATGTTACCATGTTAGAATAGCATCTCTGTCAGAATGGACTATAAGAGCTGTATGATAATGGGACAGGGCAGGCTTGTGCCCGGAGGGGCTGAAAGGAGAGGCCAGGAGGCCTGCTCCTCTGATGCTGTGAATGCTGTCACTGTTCAAACGTTTTGCATTTTTGAATAAAACTTTTCCTTCATCCTTGTGGAACATTCATTTGTTGCTATCACAACGTGTCGGAAAAACCTGTGTGGGTTTCAGTCTGTTCTCAAGGTGGAAACAGCTGTAGGCCTACTTCCTGTTGCATACAATGTGACAAATATAAATCAAGTATGACGTATAACGTTGTAATGGGAATGTATTTATTGTCCCCGCCAGGCACCTGAATACAGTTTAAATTATGTGGATGTTCCTACTAGGAAGGATCGTATTCTGGACTTATGTCATGTTATGGAAATATTGATGATGCTTTCAGTGTTAGAGCATATTATCCTCCACATGGTTTTTCTACTTCTGATTAAAGGTAGGGTAAGGGATATGTTTTGAGCTGGAGAGACATGGACACTCCATTTACTGGACAAACACGTAATAGCATGTGTGGTGGAATTCAGATCAAACAATAATCATGAAAGAATGAGGAGACAAGACAATTATATTAGGTGGTGTGTGGTCAAGTTTATATATAACATGATATCATGGACAGAAGTACAATTAACACTCTGGGCAGTGGTAAAAGAGTTCTGCCCAGAAGAATGGTCAAACACTAGAGTTATACTGTGGCTTCAAGGCCTCTGGAACAAGCTGTACCATAACAAGATAGGCTTTAGCAAAACAATAGTTACTGAGGCCTACTGAAGGCCTCTCGACTCCTAACTATCAAGTATTAGTATCATCATACAGACGTCACCTAGATATTAATATAATCAATGAATACATGATCTACTCTATAACGTCACAGATAATCAATCATCATAAACTCCAATCTACTGCACATGAATAGAGCTATTTATCACTTATTTTAACCAAAACATAATCACTTTATCATACCTTTAACAGCGTGACGTGTGTGGGTGTCTTTTTATATGGGTGTGGCACACACACCTCGAGTTTCACCTGACAAAGAGCTGTGGCTCAAAATGTCATCAATAAAGTATACTGGAGCATGAGTGTGCAAGCTTTATTCTATTATCCAGTAAGAATTGCAATGAGGTAAATGTAGTCCACTGCTCAAGGAAATTTCAGTAGGGCTGTTTCAATGCAGGTATTCAAGAACCAATGTTTAACAAACAGATTCAATACGGACAGTTCATTATAGAGCAATAGTGGCTATTTTTTTTTTTTTTTCAATTGGAGTAATACTATAAGAAAAAAAAGGATTTGTATTTGAGAAGTGATGTAAAAACAATATAGATGTGATATGAGCTATATTTACATATATACATATACCTTTTTTAAAAGCTTGATAGCTTTTTTCTATCATGTATTAGACAGGAGTTAGCATTTGATTTAACAAAAGCCCCTTGGAGAAAAGAGGGGAAAAAGCTTCTCCTTTCGGCTACTTCCCATCGGAGTCACTACGGAGGATTACTGTATGTTTCCAGCTGCTTCTGTAAATTAAAATAGAAGTTACAGAACAACTTATTAACCCATGATCTGCTGCTGGCAGATGTGTGAATGGCACCTGAACATGATCTCCTGCAACTTTGACAGAGATCTGTCGGTGGTACTGCAAATCTTGCCTGTAAATCTCTGGAAGAAAGCTTAAGGTTCCTCAGCCAAGCAACGGTGAGTTACTGGTCATCTTGGGGAGGTGTCTTCCTGGGATGGCCACTTCGGGGTCTGTCTTTCAACAGTCTCACAGAACTTGGTCCTAAGTTTGGAAATGGTACCAGGGCTGACAGCAAACAGTGCTGAGCACCAGCTTCCACATTCCCTATGCACAGCCCTTATCCTGATGGGACAAACAGTGCCGCTGCTCGTCGGGCATCACGCTGCCAAAGGGCACCATAAAATGAGAGAAAAAAATAAGAAAAAGAAAAGAAGAAGGGCCACGCCGATCATCATCATAATAACTAATACGGTATGTATTTGCTCCGCCTAAAAGTACGGCATGCATGCAAGCGTGCGTGATGCCTGATCAATCATCAATGGTTGTGATGCCTGCTCAATGTTTCATCCATTTGATCTGGGGGCGGGGCCGCAGCGCGGTGAGTCCGCAACTCACTCTGTAGTCACAGACAGACAGACAGACAGACAGACAGACAGACAGACAGACACTCACTCACTCACAGTGGATATCCGACGGTCATAGTCATAGACTGATCTGATCTGATGCATTGCAAAAGTAAGAATCAAACGTTTTTCCACATCAGGTGAATTAACTTATCCCTGCCCAGCTCTGACTGATTCAAATCTATTATGGTGCTGTGCTGTTAGATATCTGTTATATGATGTGATCATGGTTGCTGTTACAGTGAGCAAACCATGTCGTTATCGCTGGGGGCACCGAAATGGGTTGCAGCGGCCCTGGGGACAAATGGCAATGGATACCATGGAAAGATGACACTAACTCAACAAAGGACCCATCTCAAGTGTCAGTCACACACCTGTGACTGGTCGGTTACTCAAAACAAGAACGAATACCAAAAGAACAGTTCAGCTGCATTGCTCATTCCACGATCCTTACGTTATACGTTGTTGTAAAGGTGCATTCAACGATAACAATATTGTTAGATCTATTTTTATAATTATTAGTACATTCTGATTTGTGTATCATTTTGTATAGTGTCAAATTAATGTTGCAGTAGCCTTAAGATATTGAACCGATGACATTTCCCATGTCAAATAATACCCTTTGACACACCCTCGCTCTGACTGTGTTCCAAAGAAAGTTCGATGTTGTCACTGGTATTGTTAAGGTAGTTATGGAACTGGTCAAGATCTTGTAGATCACAGCTATAAAAGAAAATTAAATCATCGATGTACCATCCGTACCAGATGATATTGTCACGGTGGGGATTAGAGGGGCCATGAAATTTGTCCTCCCAATATCCAAGGTAGAGGCAGGCATAATTTGGGGTGAAGCAAGCGCTGATGGCAGTGCCTCGTCTTTTCCTGAATGTTTTTTCCTGGAAGATAAAGACATTGTTGTTTAGAGCCCATTCAATTAATGTCATGATGCATTGATTAGGTGGATCTTCATCTGTCCTCAGCTTCAACTTAAACTTGTCCTCCAGGAAAAGTGGAGATATTTTACTGAAAGCAAATTCTATCACTTTCAAATATGAAACTAGGGGACAATATCTTACTCCAAGTCTTAGGTTTTAATTATTGGGGAAGTACAGTACACACTGTGGAGCACTTTAGTGCCGCGGAGATCAGTCTGCTGACCAGGCACGGATCTGACTGATCTATGGCTGTTTATTTGGAATACTGTGAATGTATCTAAGATCACAGAGACTCTAGGGCTAGTTCTGAAATAGTCTCTAACTGATACTGGGTCAGCCTCTCAGGATCAGCTGAACAGCAAGTCAATGACCTTTACTAATGATTCTTACCTTGTTCCTTTTTTTCTAGAAGCCAAAGATCTGAAGACCAATCCAAGGCCGAAGATGATGAAGATGATTACACCAACGACGACACCAATGACACTAGCATCAACCTCTATAATAACAGTGAGGAAAAGATTAGAAATGTTTGTGTATGACTACAGTATCTACCACAATGAAAACACTCTGGATCAAACAGGCACATTGATTAAAATAACTTACTGGGAGGAATTGGATCTGCTTCAAATTTGTCAAACGCATCTGGGGGGGAAAAAAATAATAATATCAGAGGAAAAGGTAACATCATCTCTCTATCCATCCAACAGTCCATCCTCCTACACATAGCCTATCCATGAAGGTCACTAACCTCCAATCTGTTTTAAACACTTTCCTTAAATGAAATAGTAGAACAGAAACTGTCTCTCACCACAATCATCAGAATAAATGACCCTGGATGCCTCCTTGATGAACCCGGAAGAGAAAAGCACCACACAGCGGACCTGTGTGCTGTTGCTACAGAACCTTTCCAGTGTGACAGTACTGGTCACTGTGACGGTGCCGTTAGGATTGGCTGTATGGATGCTGCTGTTGTTTGAAGATCCTACAAATCCGGAGACGTCCAGAGTTACTGTAGGAGCAGGACGGGACTGAGCTGAGCAGGACACAACCACCATCTCTGTGCCACTGTGTTTTGTGATGTGTAAGATGGGCTCAGGTTGCTCTGCAAAACAAAACAAAAAAACAACAAAGACCCTGTAAAGCAGTAATACATACAGTATGTACAGTATTCTCAGTTTGCCACACCACAGAATAATATGTTATAAACCACCTAGAATCTGGAACTACACATCGCAAAAGCAGAGAACAAAGCTGTCATCTCTTTGTCATATCCGTTTCACACACAAGCGCACACACACACACACACAAGCGCACGCACGCACGCACGCACGCACGCACGCACGCACGCACGCACGCACGCACACACACACACACACACACACACACACACACACTCTGAAACCAGAAATACATCTCTAGGCTATAAGTGTCACTGACGTACTGTACAAGTTATTTTGAGTACATATGTCATCAGAAGCAACAAGCTAACTAAGGACAGTCACACAGATACAGCCATGCACGCACACGCGCACACGCACACGCACACGCATACACACACACACACACACACACACACACACACAGGACTTCTTACCATAAACTATGAGGCAGGTTTTGGTATAGATGGATCCTTCAGGATAGATGTTAAAGAAACATCTATAACAGCTCTCATCTGCTTTGGTCACATTCCTGACCACTATGGTACTCCTGTGCAGTCCTGTGTCTTCAAACTCCACTTTCCCCTTAAAGGCAGGGTTGATCTGGGCACCATGAGGTTTGTTACAGGTGGCAACATTCTCTGTTCCTCCTTCTTGTAGCATCTTTTGCCACGTCTTTTGAAGCACGTTCTTGGGTTGTGTGAGCTGACAGGTTAAACGGGCGTCCTCTCCCACCATGGCCCTTACAGCATCCTGTGTTTGGATCATCTCTGATAGACCTATAGGAGGAGAAGATGACAGTTATGAGAACATTGACTGTGCACAAAGCACTAGAGAGAGAGAGAGATAGTGTGTGTGTGTGTGTGTGTGTGTGTGTGTGTGCGTGCGTGCGTGCGTGCGTGCGTGCGTGCGTGCGTGCGTGTGTGTGTGCATGCGCGCACGTGCATCGTTTTGCTACGAATGATATGTCCCAGGATACAACTTATCGTTACCACCCTGGTCCACCCATAATTTAAACAGATAAAGTGGAGCTACAGATGGTGTGCAAATCATGGCTACTTTTTTGAAAGGGTGGATGCTGGTTAAAGACGTCTTTATTTGGACATTGTAATATAGCTACAATTACAATAATGCCCACTAATAGAACTAGCAGGAGCATGCTTCTGATGGTTATTTATATCCACATTTAGTTCTTGCCATAGACATACAAAATAGTTGGTCACTGTTCAATAATTGCGACCGCAAGTTACTATGCAAAGCTCCACCATCTGTTCCTCCACCCGTCAGTCAGTCTGTCTGTCTGTCGGTCACGTCACACTTTTGGCCCTACTCTTATCTCCGGAACCGTTTCCCCTATCCATGCCAAACTTTGCACACACCCTCCTTGGATCCCAATTCCCATATTCCCTCCTGATTTTCTATGATTGCCTTCCCAAGTTTGTGTATGCGACCTGGCGGTCGCTTATCTACCGATTAGGGAGTCTTACTGGTGTTACCAGAATTACACTGGACTAATGTGCTGTAGTGTCTATTACTCTGTGCTAGGCTATGTATTTCTTCATTAACCACACCGAATTTGAAATGATTGCTATTTGGTTCCGGTGACTCACTGTCTGGTTTTTCAGAAATCTAATATCTAAATACTGAATCAAACCTAAAAACTGTCTGGGCTGTTCACAAAAGCCTGAGTAGACGATAAAATGACCCCCCAAAAATTGAAAGTGAAATATCATTTTTAGGACAAAATTGGGATAACAGAGTCTCTGACAATATGAAGACTGTGCTACCATCACATGTTCCATGAGAAAAAGGGCCAGTTATTGTATGCAGCTGTAAAGGTGTGTGGATCCATAATGTATAATAGGTCATATTATGGTTATTATTTTAAAGCGACTACACCATGAATTTCACAGTTTTCCATTTCTTGTCACTGGTCTTCCCAGTGTCTCTTCAAGCCACCCCCAAATATTGGAACGATACAGGGAAGATTAATATGGTGCCATGCTAAAATTGGGACGATACAGGGAAGATTACGATATGAAATATAAGTTGCTCTGATGAAGACCAAGAATGTCTACATTGTAAATGTAAATGTAGAAGAGAAGCTACTTCAGTATAGTGCCGAGCTTAAAAGATGTTGCACCTGTAGAATTGCAGTTACAACAATATACCTTGATGTATTTGCTCTTGACTTGAACGCCTTTGATTGATTGATTGATTGATTGAAGGCTTTATTAGAAGTTTGCATAGGAAAATGTACAGATTCATGACGGTACAGTTCACTGGTACAAGGTCTACTAAAAGGAGATCCATGAAAAGACTAAGCTTATTTCAACAGGAAACCATTAAAGTATCTCATATAACATTGAATGACAGACAAATAGAACACAGTACTATGCAGTAGATATGTAAAGAAAAAAAGAAAACAGTAGGTCTATACAATCAGTAAGTACAGTATATACAATATATACAAGGAAGGGGCAGGTAACAGTAAGTCTAAACAATCAGTATGTACAGTATATACAAGGAAGGGGCAGGGAGGGTAGGGTTGGGCTAGGTTTTTACCAGTTGTGAACGGCTGCTGCCTGTAAGTGGTTTTTTAGGGCAATTTTAAAGGATGCTAGTGATCCACACTCCTTTATGGCCTTCGGTAAGGCATTCCACATTTTTGTGGTGTAGCAGAAGAACGAGTTCGACCCTTTCTTTGAGTTGACTCTGGGTTGAACGTGATCTGTGGCACTGCCTCTGGTGTTGTAATTATGGACATCCTTAACGTTTATAAAGTATTTTGACAGGTACTTGGGTATCATAGTGGTGTAGTGTATCTTGTACACCAGGCCCATTGCAAGTTGCTGTACTCTGTCATCTACTCTGAGCCACCCCACTCTTAACTGGTGAGTAGCGGTGAGGTGAGTCTGATTGGGAAGGTTAAGCAGGACCCTAATTAGTTTATTTTGGGCTGTTTGGACCTTTCTAGTCTAAATAACAGTAATGTTGTCAGATCACTGATTCAATTGAATTTAAATTCAAAGGAGCTTAATTGGCATGATAAAATGTATGTTTATTGCCAAAGCAAAATATAATAAAAGCAGTTGAAAATGTGGAACATATACAGTTGGAGGATGTGCATTGCGTAAACAGAGCTGTGACTGAGTTGTTATACATGTTATACAGCAGGGTATAAAGCTTTTTGAAAAAAAAAAAAAAAAAAAAAAATAGAGCAATCTTTTGCAGTGGCTTTGGAACAAATAGTAGCTTTTTTTCCTCAGAACGATTTAAATAGTAGCATAGAAGGCTCACATTTAAAATGCATTCAGCAGATCTGTTTATATGCGCAGCAGGTCTAGAAGTCACTCAATGCTAGGCCTATGTGGTATATAATTATGTGTATAGCTGCAAGTCTCTAGATGCAAACGTAGCGTAGGCTATTGTTCTGTTCTGTAGCCTATAAACACCAATCAGCAGTTGATGTGTAGGCTAGGTAACCATCCAGGTTTGTTGCAAACTAGATTGACATGCTCATTCCAGAGTTTCTACTTTCCCGTCTACTAAAACTCATAAGAATTTAACAGAGGTCACGTGTGATATCTCAATTTCATTAACTCATTAACTGCCAAAAACGTGAATCCCTTAAAAATCCCGTTGTACCACCCTGCCACGCCCGTGAATCCCGTGAATAAAAAAAAAAAAAATCTTTTTTTTTTTTTTTTCCAAAAATTTTTTTTGGACCCCAAAAACGTTAGTAGGCATGATAGCGATCGCGAAATTGCTTGTTTAACCCCCATACAACCCCCATACAACTCAGGTAGCAGACCTCCAAGCTCACAACAGTGTAAAACATAATGGCTGCTATCTCATGAATGCCTGAACGGATTTCCATTCGGATTTTTTTGTTTGAAAGCTGTGAGCAATGTGGACACACGTGGTGCATTATCTAGGCATGGGTGTGCATGATCCGTGCACTATGAATTACATGGAATATGCGTTAATAGGCCTACAATTATTTTACAAATGATCTTTTTTCCTCCAAAGACACTAACATTTGACTTTTTCCCCATTTAAGGATAACTTATTTTCTTAGAATCATTTGGAAATGTGATGCATGCCTTTGTGGCTAACATAATTTGAATACGTATACCGGTAGGCTACAAGAGGCTGTCCATTGAGTCATGGATATCATCCACAACATTACTTTATTAATAACGTTATTATTATTATTAATGCTTTACAACACATAGCAAATTGAAGATAATACATTTTCAGCCCTACCTTCTGTGAAGACTCCCAGTAGAAAAAACACTAGAGTACGAAGTAGATTAGCCATTAATATGTGCTTGGGAGTTGGGACTGTACAGTGCTAAACGCTCGCTGTCGCTGTCTCTCTCTCTCTCCCCCCTCTGAGCGCTCTCGCTCTCTCTCTCTCTCTCTCTCTCTCTCTCTCTCTCTCCTCTGAGCGCTCTCGCTCTCTCTCTCTCTCTCTCTCTCTCCCCCCTCTGAGCGCTCTCGCTCTCTCTCTCTCTCTCTCTCTCTCTCCCCCCCTCTGAGCGCTCTCTCTCTCTCTCTCTCTCTCTCTCTCTCTCTCTCTCTCTCTCTCTCTCTCTCTCTCTCTCTCTCTCTCTCTCTCTCAGGTTAAATTATTAACTTTAGTTCTGTCTCTCTCTCTCTCTCCACTGCTTCTGCCCTAGGTAGGTAGCCTACTAGATAACATCTAGTAGCAGAAGCATTGACTAGTTTGGCGCTGTGGCTTACTGCTCTAATTGCTGAAATAAAATAAAAAGAAAAGAAAAGAAAAGTCACATCAGTTCTTCATAGACGGGTTTCTGGTCCACGTCACGTTTGATTCGGTACCAAATGAAACCAGGCTTAACCAGCACTCCCCAAAACAACAGGTTGATTGGACGGACTGATTACATGATACAGTCACCTGTGCATTTAGTCTCAATGTGTGTAAACAAGAAACCCGTCTATAAGTGCAAGCAGTCTCTCAGTTGAACCGAGAGACTGCTCAAAGTTAGCAGAATATCTTGGATAAAAGGAAGCGATGACCGGAGAACAGCAATGACAGTAAGCTGGTTGTAGACAAGATGGATTGGTCAATGCAAGTGTGCTCTATTACAAGTCGAAGTCCATGTAGTAGGCCTATTCAAAATTTACATGAGTAAAAGTATAAAAGTATTGTATGGTATCAAAATGTACTTAAAGTACCAACTGTAAAAGTAGGCCTACTCATTGTGCAGAATGTCCCTTTCAAGTTATCAAAACATCTTTTGAAAATAGCATGGATCTAACATTGTGAGCTTGTAGATCGGCTATTTTCAAATTAGTCAGGTTCACTATGTATTTATGTTGGATTTCTTTGGGGATTTGTAAAACTATACATTTTTGGAATCTTCAGAGCATGGGGAATCCAAAAATCTTTGTTGGCTTTTGCACAGACACCTGCAAAGCCGCCATTTTGGACGTTCAAAATGGCCGACATAAAATACATAATTTGTGCTATCTTGGCTTCTAGACAACCTAGAAATTGTATTAAACATGCCAATCCTATATTTTCTGGGTCAAGGAATTGAATGAGTAAATGATGGGTGTAAAATGTTCCGGACCCCCACCCCCTTTCTTGAGGTTATCTATTTTGGGACCTCCCAGAACAGTACGCCAGCCAGTTAATGTCCGATTTTCATAATATTAGAGTTGTTTTGTAGGTTCATTTATTACACTTCTAAAGCAGACTGAATAACCCTTCTGACTTTTGGTTGGGGTCTTTCCTCACCTGGGACCCCCTAGACAGGCCCCTGAGCCTATCTCAGTAAACGCTCTGCTCCTGTTCCAGAACAATGTTAAATTAGATCATAGTTGAAGCATAAAAGTTGTTGTAGCTGGGCTCTGAAAACAAAAATGAGTTGTAGTAAATACCAGGGGTCTTCCACGGGGGGTTCGGGACCCCTGGGGGTCCTCAGAGTCCCATCAAATCTTGATGGGATCTTTTTTTTTTTATGTAATGTTTTCTGGGGTTATGTATTGTACTTTGATGGTTTATTAGTATTCTCACACACACACACACACACACACACACACACACACACACACACACACACACACACACACACACACACCTCTTTGTTATTGTCACCCCAAAACCCTCACCCTATCTTCTTAAAGAACCCATGGTCAATTATGCCCAAAGAGATTCACTACAATACAGTAATTTCAGACATGCACGATCTATTCGTCTTCATCATCGTCATCTTCAATGTCCAACCTAATAGTGTTGACACAGTCTCCACCATAGCATAGAGTGAAAGGCAGGTTATTTGAGCAGCTGCACCGTCCCTTGCAACCTGCTTAAAAGCTACATTGAGCTCACATACTGCCTTTGGAGCAGGGAGGGCAAGACACCTGACTGGAAAAATCTCCAATCTCTGAATTCCATCTTTTTACTTTGATTGGTGGAAGCTCAGGGCAATTTGTCAGGTATGATTTATCCTGCATTGTGACGTAGTTGGCACAGAGGATATGGTAGCAGTGCAGCACAAGTTAAGTTGGAGGTAGCATCTCACCCTCCAAGTTCTTTGACAGAAATAGTTCCCATCTGAGTAATCGCAGGGTTGTTGGACCTTTTGAAATGTAAACACGGCATGCAAAATGCTTCAATGACTGCAATGTTGATGGAAGCTCACCATTAATAAGCTCAGGAGGAATGGAACCCTTGCTAATGGCTTTTTCATCATTATCAGGCTTCAATTAAGTAGGTGCTGACCAATGTCTTTTTTGGAGATTCCAACAAATGTTCTTCCCCTGTCAGCACCAAGAAAGAATGTGTAGGCCAAGGAACCCTTGACATTTGTGACATCGAATAACTTGAAAAAGCTTGAATATATTGATTTCCATAATTTTTTCCTACCTTTAATACCTTTGACTGTTGCAAATTAACAGCAGGAGGACATCAGTGTCGGGTGACCAAACACATACAGTATGTCTCACAAAGCACCATAAGCAGCAGAGGCAAGGACTTGATGAGGAATCAGGGTATCAGCCTCTTCATGTGTGTGCACTTCCTCAAAATCATGTCCCTTGATGAAGGTATCATATTATGATTTGTCATACCTGACAAATTGCCCTGAGCTTCCATCAATCGAAGAAAATAGATGGAATTCAGAGAGTGGAGGGTATGTTCCTCCCTGCTCCAAAGGCAGTACTTGAGCAAATGTGGCTCCAAAGCAGGTTGCAAGGGTATGCTACCGGTATGGTAGAGACTGTGTCAACACTATTAGGTTGGACATTGAAGATCCTGCATGTCTGAAATTACTGTATTGTAGTCAGGGACGTACTGGGCCCCTGATTCAGCCCGGCAAAAAGAGTTGGAGAGGCCCTCATTGCACGCTATAGAGAGAGATCTCTCTCTATAGCGCTGCTGCTACTCAAAGATTTGCCATTTCAGATCATGACAAGTGACAAGCCAGTGGGCCAATTACTGTCCATGAGTTATATTTCATCGTTGTCAGGTGGAAACCTTGTACGTCCAAAACCGTTTGTTTTGTATTTATCATTTTAAAATTGATTTAAACTAGTGAAAACAGCCGATCTACAAGCACACGCCTCGCACCGTGAGGCGTTGTGTGCTTGTAGATCGTCTGTTTTCACTACTTTTGTGCGACAGCCTTGTATGATTCATTCATTCATTCAACCTTTATTTAATTTCTCGAAAAGATCAATTGAGGGAGATCCTCATTTACAATGATGCCGAGAATTACAACAGAATTAATACAGAAATAAAGCAGTGTTGACAACAATCAGTGAAAAACAATTACACAATCAGTGAAAACAATTACATACTTGTAATCCACGGTTATTAAGTAAACTCCTGAAATGACCAACAGATGCTAGGGTACTCATCTTAAAATCTTGTTGCAAGAGATTCCAAGAATCAGGTGCACTAACACTAAAGGCAGTCTTTCCCAGTTCCGAATTAGCAAAGGGGACCTTAAGGACCAGCCAATCGCTGGAGCGAGTTTGAATGTAACTAGGTTTCTCACATAGCATGGAGGAGATGTATGGTGGCAGTTTTCCAACCAGGCCTTTATAAATGAAGAGATGCCAATGATAATTGCGCCTCTCCGACAAAGAACCCCAGCCCACCATACCATACAGGTCGCAATGATGAGTGTTGAAATTTGCACCAGTAATAAACCTCAAAGCTGAATGGTAAATTGAGTCCAGAGGCTTGAGTATGGAGGCACCTGCATGACGATATATTATGTCACCATAATCCAACACGGATAAAAATGTAGCTTCGATGATCCTCTTTCTGCAAAACATGGGGAAACTAGTTTTATTTCTATAGAGGCAGCCGATCTTTTGGCGGAGTTTTAAAACAAGATTATCTATATGGTATTTAAAATTGAGTTTGTCGTCTAGCCATATGCCAAGGTACTTGTATTCCGAAACCTTTTCTATACTTGAACCATTGGTGGTGGTGATACGGAGGTTGGAGAGGTCTATGTTTGGGGCGTTTGAAAAGATCATGAGTTTAGTTTTCTTGTCATTAAGTGTTAATTTAAGGCTATTAAAGGAATGTTGTATCGTGTTGAAGCAGGGCTTTGCTTTGCGAAAACAATTACAAATTTGAAACTTGGAGATACAAGGTTTCTGCCCGATAGTGACGATTTACTTTGTTGGCCGCCCAGCCCCCAAAATGGAACGAAGGCCGACATTTTATTTTTAATTTTTTCCTAATGGCCGGCCTGGACTGGCCAGGAATGAACCGGCCGTTCGGGAGTTGTCCTGCTTTTCCCAATGGCCAGCACGTCCCTGATTGTAGTGAATCTCTTTGGGCATAATTGACCATGATGGGCTCTTTAAGGATAGGGTGAGGGCTTTGGGGTGACAATAACAAAGAGGTGTGTGTGTTGTGTTGTCAGTGTGAGTGCAGTGCAATAAATGGACACGTTGTTCTGCGCGCCCACCGTGAGAAGTTGCAATACCTTCATTATTGCAATCCCTGCAGTAACAGCTGTCGACCATAACTGTCTAACACAAAAATTGTATAAATAATGCTGAGAATACTAATAAACCAACCAATAAAACAATACATAAACCCAGGATACATAAAACCATTCAAAGTTTCAAATGTAAAAAAAAAAGAGATCCTATCAAGATTTGGCGGGCCCCCTGTAGTAACTCTGAGGACCCCCCAGGGGTCCCAGACCCCCTGTGGAAGACCCCTGGTATTTGCTACTACTCAATTTTGTTTTCAGAGCCCATCTACAACAACTTTTATGCTTCAACTATGATCACATTGTTCTGGAGCAGGAGCAGTGCGATTACTGAGATAGGCTCAAGGGTCTGTCTGGGGGTCCCAGATCCCAACCAAAAGTCAGAAAAGTTATTCTGGCTGCTTTAAAAATGTAATAAATGAACTCAGGATGTTTTAAAACCTACAAAACAACTCTATTATGAAAATCGGACATTAACTGGCTGGCGTACTGTCCTGGGAGGTCCCGAAATAGATAACCCCCAGAAAGGGGGTGGGGGTCCGGAACATTTTACACCCATCATTTACTCATTCAATTTCTTGACCCAGAAAACATAGGATTGACATGTTTAATTAAGTTTCTAGGTTGTCTAGAAGCCAAGATAGCACAAATTATGTATTTTATGTCGGCCATTTTGAGCGTCCAAAATGGCGGCTTTGCAGGTGTCTGTGCAAATGCCAACAAAGATTTTTGGATTCTCCATGCTCTGAAGATTCCAAAAATGTATAGTTTTACAAATCCCCAAAAAAATCCAACGAATAAACATGTCTTAACATAGTGGACCTGACTAAATGGTCAAAATATATGTATATGCTGAAGTGGTTAATGATGTTTTGTAATAATCAAAATCTACAAAGTATAGTAGGCCTAGCATTACTAACTAAAGTTTTGAAATAAATGCAGTGGAGTAAAAGTAGGCTTACAATAATATTATTTGGATCAGAGATGTAGTGGAGAAGAAGTAAAAATATTATTGGCAAAGTACATAACTCAAAAGTGTACTTAAGTACAGTACTTAAAGCTATACTGTGTAAGATGCCCAACTAGTGGTCATTAGCCCTATAGCAAACCGCGGTCGCGTCCGCGTCTTTCGGCCGTTTTTCGTACCTTCAGACCCCCGCGTCTGCCTCCACCTCGCTGAGATCTATCTTTAGAGGGGTCCCTTGTTCCTGTGCGTTCAGTAATTCCAGAGATACGGACTCCTTCACCCTGCCTGGTAGGCGAAATTACCTAGAGACGGGATGGTACAAACGGGTGACAACAAATATGGCAGCCATAGCGACCCCACTTCAAGATGCGCTGTGATTGGCCGGCAGTTGTATAACCCTCGCTGTGATTGGCCGGTAGTGTGATGACGCAATTTTGGCGCGAGATCCGGTCCCCGGCAAGGATCACAGTTTACATAGAGAAGGCTTTACAGGCTGAAATTCACGGCGCGGATCTTCTAAAACTTTTGTGATTTAATAGTTAGGATAATTTTAAGATTTGTTTTATAAAAAAAGTTACATAGTACAACTTTAAGTAAATATACTTAATTACTTTACACCACATAGCGTGCCTACAGCACAGGCAGTTATTGGGCCACTGGCAAGACCACTTGCAATTTGACTCGGCCATTACTCCGTCAATTTTCATCAAAAATTTTAAATTTAAACGTGTCCATATTCACTGGAATGTCTGATTTCATTTGCTGGTGCCCTCTAACCCTCCCAATAAAAAGATATCACGCTAAAATTGCAATTTCGGCTGTCCATGCATGAGCGCAGAAAGAGCACAAGCAGATCAGAACAGCCATCACATTCATCCATTGCTTTGGAAATAAAGATCGGTTGATAATAATATAACATTCCCTATAAACAGTAGGCCTAAAATGTTACAATATTTGGATCAGAGATGTAGTGGAGAAGTAGTAAAAATATTGGCAAAGTACATATAACTCAAAGGTGTACTTATACAGTACTTAATAAATATACTTAATTACTTTACACCACATAGCGTGCCTACAGCCAGTTATTGGGCCACTGCCAAGACCACTTGCAATTTGACTCGGCCAATACTCTGTCAATTTTCATCAAAGAATTTAAATTTAAACGTGTCCATATTCACTGGAATGTCTGCTTTCATTTGCTGGTGCTCATTATTGTCTCCCAATAAAAAGATATCACGCTAAAATCGCGACTTCGGCTGTCCATGCATGAGCGCAGAAAGAGCACAAGCAGATCAGAACAGCCATCACATTCATCCGTTGCTTTGGAAATAAAGATCGGTTTATAATAATATAAAATTCCCTATAAACAGTAAAATGTGTGTGATCGTTATGTTGATCAAATATGGTTTTATTGAAATGCAATCAAAGCCTAGAGCAATTGAAGTAAAGTATCGTTGCTTGCTCAACAAGTAGAACTAGTACAGACTGATCTTGATGCATCCAAGACCTAACAATGGCAATGGCCGCCAAAGTGGGCGGAGTTAAGCCCCGAATCTTGCGGTGATGTCATAAACGACAGTCCCTATACTGTAAGGGAAAAAAATCACTCCCAAAAATTTGCTTTAAGTGGGATGTGAGGGGTCTAACTAGGTGTTTTTAATTATTCTGAATCCATTGCAAGCATTTGTTTTGCACGAAAAACATCACTTGGGCCAAAAATGGACCCCATACACCTTGTGAAAAGTGATGACTCATCACTAAACCATAGTTGTTGTTTTTTTGCATCTGTTTTTGGCCCAATGAATGTTTTTCGTGCAAAACATGCTTGCAATGGATTCAGAATAATTGAAAACACCCAGTTAGACCCTGTAGCAACTCATAATGTAATAACGGCTCATAATGTAATAAGGGCTCATAATGTAATAAGAAAAATGTAATAAAAACTCATAATGTAATAATCAGCTCATAATGTAATAAAAAAACGAGCGCATAACGTAATAATGGATTTTTTCAATAATGTAATAATGTAATAACGTGTTACATTAAGAACCTCCACATAGGAGGCTCATAATGTAATAAAACTTCATAATGTAATAAAGTATTTTTATTACATTATGAGCTGGATATTACATTATGAGCTTTTATTACATTTTAATTATTACATTATGTGCTTGTTTTTATTACATTATGAGCTGATTATTACATTATGAGTTTTTATTACATGTTTTTATTACATTATGAGCCCTTATTACATTATGAGTTGCTACACACCCTGCCTAATGTGTTGATGGAGAATGGAGCAACTATCTGCTAAACATGCAGCAAATGAATACATATGGGGATCATTTAGCTGTCCAAAGAGCATCCACAATGTTCAACATACAGTTCGTGATTGTATCGACACTGGGTGTTGATGCAACATCGATAATATCCCCATGTGGTCAGTATGACGACAGTCTGCCATTGCTAGTTCTGGGCCACTTTGCCGAAGGTCATGGGGACCATTATGTAAGCCTTGATGGACCAGTCACACACTTGATTCAAATAGTCCAGGAAGCAGAGGAGAGCGCACCACTTCAATCTGTCCCTCACTCTGGCCCTAAGTCTAGCCCTCACTCTGGCCCTGACTCGGTACCTCATTCTGGCCCTGACTCTGTCCCTCACTCTGGCCCAGGGCCGGATTAATAATAGGGCTTGACGTGCTGAAGCTAAGCTAAGCTAAGCTAACGTCGCTGTCTGTAATGACTGGTTACACTTAAGGGTTTTGAAGAAACGTTAGGTGGATACTAGTATGCACAACTCTAAAAGAACTGGTGCACTATTGTGTTGGAGTGCCTCAGTGCGGCTGCAGAGTTAAGGTGCTATCTATCCCTGATTGATTGATTGATTGATTGATTGATTGATTGATTGAAGACTTTATTAGAAGTTTGCATAGGAACTAAAGGGAGCTCCTAGTAAGCTTTTCAGCTTATTTGCACAGGAAACCTTCATGTATCTCATATAACAACTGAGACCACACTATTAAGTAGGGTGACCAGAAGTCCCGGTTTGGCCGGGACTGTTCGTTTTCAAGCTGCGTGTCCCGGTGTCTGGACAAATATCTCAAATAAATATCACTAATATGTCCCGCTTTTCAACATTCACTACAAAATTGTGCCAATAATATCTGTTTTTAGTGGTTGCATAGACATTTATCATGTTCTTTTCACGAAAATATGCTCAACTAACCAATCAGAAAACATGTACAAATTCATTGCGGGTCTGAATTTAACGCTGAGGCTGTTTGTCAATCACTCACTACCTGTTTGCAACCCTGCGGTGTATGTGCGCTTGTACAAATGTTAGAGAATGGGCAAGCACGTGCTTGATAACGTGCACATTGCTTTTAGGGTCTCGCGTCCCGGTTTGAGCGGCTGAAAATATGGTCACACTACTATTAAGTCATTATGCTAATGTATGGACGTCTCTGTTGTTTCATACACCATCTTTGGGCATATTCTACACTATTGTTATTTATAATTTGAGCTTGACTGTGATACATGTGGCTACCTGTTTGATTGATGTTTTTGTGGGATAGAGAAGCCAGGGCTTGTAGTTACTGGACTGTCAAAATTGTAGCTACCTGATACTGTATGCTGGTGGAAAAGGGGGGAAAAAATCAAACCAAGTTTGAAGTGAGAGGTGGTGCGTGTGTCTCATAATGACATTATCCGTTCCTATCTCCTGCCCTGCTCTGCTCTCACTCTGGCCCTGACCCGGTACCTCACTCTGGCCCTAAGTCTGGACAGATCGAAGAGGTTCGCTCTTTGAATCAAGTGTGTGACTGGTCCATCAAGGCTAACATAATGGTCCCCATGACCTTCGGCAAAGTGGCCCAGAACTAGCAATGGCAGACTGTCGTCATACTGACCACATGGGGATATTATCGATGTTGCATCAACACCCAGTGTCGATACAATCACAAACTGTATGTTAACAACATTGTGGATGCTCTTTGTACAGCTAAATGATCCCCATATTAGGCCTGTGCAAAAAAAATCGATTCACTATATTATCGTGATGTTAATGCTGGCGATTCAATTAATCGATTTTCAAAGTTCAGAATCGATTTTCCCGATTTTATTTATTTATATTTAAAAAAATCACACCCGTGTGAAGTGGAGCTGTGTGTGTGTGTGTGTGTGTGTGTGTGTGTGTGTGTGTGTGTGTGTGTGTGTGTGTGTGTGTGTGTGTGTGTGTGTGTGTGTGTGTGTGTGTGTGTGTGTGTGTGTGGATCATGTGTACCGATTTTTGTGACATTTGAAGAAAATATGTAGGAAAAGGAGCAAAAAGTGTGTTTTGGAGAAAATTCAAGATGGCGGAAAATCTATCCTGGCGCAAATGGGTGTGGCCTATATGGGGAGATGCGTCTTGACCCAAGGAATCCAGGGAAAAAATAATTTTAATTTTCCGATCTACGGTTCAAGAGTTACGGGGCAAAACGTAAAGTGGGCCGTTATAGCGCCACCCTGAGGCCGAGTGATGTAATTATTTTTCGATTCATTCTTAAAATCATTATGAATCTCCTCTCCGAGGTTTGAAACTGTAGCTCCTATGGTTTACGAGAGAAAAATACTTGAAAGTGATTTCTTGCATTGTCCCATTATAAGTCAATGGGGACAATTAAGCGTCGTTTTTTGCCGATTACGTCGGCATGGTAAGGCGGATCGGAACGAAAGGTAATAGAACACCATTCCCGGCCGAGCCGCACATTTTGATGTATATATTGCGCGAGTGGCGTAAATGGTGCGGCACTAGTTACGCGCCGAAGTCAGGCTACATACACACACACAGACACACACACACACACACACAGACAGACCCACACAGCCACGTATAGGGACACACAGCTCCAAAAAAATGAAGGCAAAATTAACTTGAAGGTGAATTTGATGAAATAACCACTTTCAGTCAGAGTAAGTACAGGTCCTAAAGGAACAGTTTTAGGTCATGAGGATGTCATGTTACAAAGCTAGCACAGTGCTGTAGTCCTGCAGCAAAGCAATTTTCTTTTATTTTTTATGAATGTTGTGTTCTGTGTTTTCTGGCATCTTGACCAGGAACATGTTGTTGTAATGTTGTACCACTAGTCTGGCACTTTGGCTGAAATAAATGCCAGAAAGATTGACTGACTTTATTTGGCTGCATTGATTTATGATTATGATTCAACTTTTAATGTTTTATATTGTTTAGATTTTTTTTAAATGTTTCAATATAAAAAAGATGTAATTTTGGGGGAAAATCGCAATAATCGTGATTCGAATCGCAAATCGCAGGAAAACGCAATAATCGTGATGTAATCGAATCGTCACCCTATGAATCGAAATCGAATCGAATCGGGAAAAAGTGAATCGTCACAGGCCTACCCCATATGTATTAATTTGCTGCATGTTTAGCAGATAGTTGCTCCATTCTTCATCAACAGAGTTGGCAGGGTGTGTAGCAACTCATAATGAAATAAGGGCTCATAATGTAATAAAAACATGTAATAAAAGCTCATGATGTAATAATCGGCTCATAATGTAATAAAAAATACATTATTACATTATGAAGTTTTATTACATTATGAGCCTCCTATGTGGAGGTTCTTAATGTAATACATTATTACATTATTACATTATTGAAAAATCCATTATTACGTTATGCGCTCGTTTTTTTATTACATTATGAGCTGATTATTACATTATGAGTTTTTATTACATTTTTCTTATTACATTATGAGCCCTTATTACATTATGATGACCAGCTCAGTGGCCTTGTGGTTAGAGTGTCCGCCCTGAGACTGGGAGGCCGGGGGTTCAATTCCCCGGCCGGGTCATACCAAAGACTATAAAAATGGGACCCAATGCCTCCCTGCTTGGCACTCAGCATCAAGGGTTGGATTGGGGGGGTTGATCACCACCACCAATGGGGATCCTGTCTGTCTGTCTGTCTGTCTGTCTGTCTGTCTGTCTGTCTGTCTGTCTGTCTGTCTGTCTGTCTGACTGACTGACCAGCTCAGTGGCCTTGTGGTGAGAGTGTCCGCCCTGAGACTGGGAGGTCGGGGGTTCAATTCCCCGGCCGGGTCATACCAAAGACTATAAAAATGGGACCCAAATGCCTCCCTGCTTGGCACTCAGCATCAAGGGTTGGATTGGGGGGGTTGATCACCACCAATGGGGGTCCAGGGACTGCAGATGGAAATTAGCCCACAGCGGGCTAAATCTGGCTCATTTACATTGAAGTGAAAACTGACATGTCCATTAATGAGCAAGGTCCCTGTCAAATAAACAGATCTTAACTTATGAGCAGTTATTACATTATGAGTTGCTACAGACCCCCTAACACCCTAGCTGTCAAACATTTCGCTAGGGATGTTGAATTTCAATCTTTGTTAGATATGTTACTAGACACCTTTACGAACACATTGGTGAAGAAATTGTTTGGTAAGGAATGTATTCCCAGGGTTTTATTAAAATTCCCTGACTACATAGCCAGACTTTCAGAGAGTTCCAGATGCATATCCGCCGCCTCCACGTTTCTCAGGGGGGGTGTAAATAACCGGATACAGTACTAAGTAGGCGGGCTCGAGAGAGAAGCCCCTCACTGCATAGTGCAGAACGGGGGCGTGGCGGGATGGGGGAGGAGCGGGCCGTCACGGGACGTCCCGCTCCTCCCTGTAGGCTGTTTAGTGTTTCGAGATCCCACCCTCCACGAGTCCCTGAGTCGTTTTTAGAGACAGCTAAATGGCGACGGACCACCCGTGAGTCACCGCCGCCGGCGACCCTCCACCGGGGTCCCACGGCACCTCTCGCGGACGTTGCCGGCGGACGACTCACGGCCACCGTGCGGGGGTCCCTCCACCGGGGTCTCCACCAGGGTGCCTCTCGCTGACCGCCGCTCCTCAGGGGGGGTCCCCAGGGGTCCCTCACCGCTGATATTATTAATAGTTATTTTTCATTATTAAGAAACATTTCTTTTTTTGTAATGTTATTTTTATACAGAATTAATGCAATACTGATATTTATTATTAAAAGTAATTTTTCATTATGAAGAAACGTTATATTTTTTGTGAATGTTAGTTTCCGTGTTCAATAAAGGTTTGAAGAGCAATTCAAAGCCAATCATAATATTGTGTAACGTCAGTCGCAACCGCCGGATGTGGGAGGAGCGGGCCGTACAGGCCTCTATGGTACAGGCCGTAAGTGATCCCGCCACGCCCCCATCCCGCCACGCCCCCGTTCTGCGATGCAGTGAGGGATACTTGGCTCTAGACCGGATCACACTGTTTTTTTTTTTCGCAAACCAGGCTTCCCACGGATGCGGAAAGCCTGGTGAAGCGAGGCTAGCACTAGTGGAGTAGGCGGAGCTCGGGAGCTGTGACAGGCAGGTCGGCTGGGCCAGGTTATGTATATTGTATAGCCTATTTCAACAAGTCAATTCAACTTTTTTTTCTTTCTTTTTTAGTTTTTTAATCAAATAATGCAATTAGACATTTGTTCTGCTTTTTCGTCACCCGCATCATGCAAAAGTCCTTATTCCTTATTATATATTTGAACGTGCAGAGACTATTCAGGTTATTCAGGTTAACCGGGTTTGTTGATAAATCTATTACTAAAAAATATTTGTCACAGATAAAAAAATCTGTGACAGATATTGTTTTTATCTGTATCTTATCGTCCACTTGAATGAAAGAGATGTATTTATCTGTTATCTGGCCCAGTGGGAATGGGCCTTTACAGCATGCAGAAATCAACATTAATATTACCCCTAGGGGGCAGCATAATGTGTGCCCAGCATAACAAGGTTGAAGCAAGTTATTTATTTTTCCCATTACTTACACTATTTATTTAGAATAATACAGAAACATCTTCAGCATTGATTTAAAATAACTGAGAGTTGCAGCAGACCTGCAATGCTTGCAAGGGTGTTTATCCCAGATATGTGGTGCATAAAAAACTGGATGATCTTTCCTTATTTCTGTTTAGGGACATAAACCATTGATTGATTGAATACTTCATTAACAGTTTGCAAAAAAGACATGGTGGCACAGATTTATACAAAATAATGCTAAAAGGATAACCCAGATAAGGGGCAGGTCCTGTATATTCAATTCATTAAGGCATTTAAAGACAAACAGTAATATGCAAAAACATAATATACAAATGGGTAGTAATTAAATATGTTATATGTATCACAGGTTATGCTACAAGGAAAAAAGGGAGCTTGTTTACATTGCTGTCCACTGTACTCAATCCATCAGTACATACAATAGAATACAATACAATGCAATATAATACATTTGGGGTGGGGGCAAGGGAAGAGGAGGAATTCTACTATCACAGTGTTCAAGGAGTTACACTACAATTGTATTTTAAGGCCAGGATAGTTTTGAGTTTGGGTAGGGAGTTGAGACCCTAAAAGCATTTTGGCAAGGCATCCCACATTTTGGTGGCAGCATAGTCGAATGCATTTTTACCCGTTTGAGCCGAATTCTGGGGGAACAGGTCAGAACAGATGAGCGCCTTCTGTTGCCATGCCCATGGGCATCACTCACTCTAGACAAATAGTTTGACAAGTATCTGGGCACTGATCCTCTGATTATCTTCAAGACCAGATGCGTTGAGAGATGTTGTACGCTGTCTTCCACCTTGAGCATGCTTGAAAACTGAGCTGCATGGGGAGAGGCCTAGTACTAGTAGTAATATGTTGTGATAGACAGTGTCAAATGCAGCACTGACATCACCAGTATGACTGAAATTCTGCCCATGTCTGTGTTTAAGTGACAAGAAGTTGGACAGTTATTGAAAGACAACCTTTTCAATTATTTTAGTTATAAAACGGCAGAGTTGATATGGACTTATAATTGTTCATTAATTAGTGCCGTGACATATCTGATGATTATTTTCGTGGCTTGATGCAAACTGCAGTTTTCAAGAACGTGAATAAAGAATGTTGTCTGTCTGTATGAAGGTGCTGTAAGGCTCAATATCCACTGGTTCCTACAAAGAAAAATAAAATATTAATTAGGTCAGGGGTTGTCAAAGTCTAAGAGCTTCCTAGTACTACTGACAGTGTCAGACAACTGTGAGCCGCCTGCACCTCAACACCAACAAGCGTTTACTATAAAAAACTGTACGTGACAAACCATGAGCACTATCTAACCGATTGTTTAATATAAAAACAACAATATAATAGTGCGGTTTACTTAAAGTAACATAAAATGGTAAAATTGCAAAATTCAATATTTGGAAAATTATCTTAACAAATGTAAAGTATACATGATTTGAACACGCACGGTATGTGATGTGTCATTATCAGACCTAAATTTTAAACTTCTTCATGCCCAATACTGGCTTTGTAGCAATTATAGAAATATTAGACTTTAATTGCAGAATGTTCAATCATGTTCTAATCACGTATTTCCCAAATATTTACTTTTTAACATTTTGGGGAAAAAGGCATTTTACATTGAGGTGCCCACTCTTCCTTAGAGCCCTTTACCTGTTACCATCCTGGATGTCTGTCCCTCATCCATCCATCTCTCAGACAGATGTAACTCCAGACAAGGACCCTAGACTGATTCACATCTTCAGCTGTGGTTTGTGTTCACCTTTAGGCTAGTTTATTTGGATAATTTGATTTCTAAATGATAAAATAATTGCTATGTAAATGTAATGTGTATTAGGGTGTATAGTCAGTCAATATATTGTCCATATTGCATATAGCCTACTCACTTCTAATTTGTGCATAGATATTTTTTGTGTCATCATATACTGTACATTTCTCAATAGGCTACACGTTGATTGATTCTGAATATTTACAACAGTTTCAAAAGAAACTCATTTTCCCAAATATACCACCCATGTGTTCCTATGATTCGATCTCTATAGCTCCAAGGGCTTCAACACACACGCATGCACGGACGGACGCACACAGTGTGCTCCTAAATACATTTTTAGGTTGTACAGATTACATTTCAGGCGAATTTGTGAGCAAAACATAATTTCAAGCCCTGCTGTTGTCACATCACAGTTCTACAGGTGTTTTACAGAATTAAACAGAAACAGTATTATTTTGTATCGAAACACAAAGTGTTTTGTTTTGTTTTGAATTCAAGCCCACCGCAGCCCTTGTCTTACATATGTGTGAGACTTTTGCAACCACATTGCTCATTGCTTCTTCCACCCACCCCTTCCTGTTATATACTGTATAAATAGATCAACTCCCCCCCTCTCTCTGCCCATATATGATACTGTAGTACAATAGTTGGACATTTGTGTTTGGTCGATTATTTCTCTTTAGTAATGTTTCTTGGCAATAAACATTTTATTCTGCTGTTGCTCTTGACTCTTATTTGAGCATCCTACCCAAAGAGCCCCCAGTACAAGGTAGACTGTCTCCCAAGTACTTAGTACTAAAAGTGGTCTGTTAGAATGGGATCCTATAGGGAGACTTTGTGTCTCCTATCCCATTTGCAACCTCAGGAGGTCCTGGGCTGTTCCCCACTCCCCTCTCTGGGCAAAACCTCCATAAAAACAGCGGAACGCCAGCAGGTGTTTGGGAAAATTAACACCTGTCCCTCAGATAACCGCAAATGCATGTTCCCTTCAAATGGGGCACCATTTAAAAGCAAAGAAAAACATAAACATTTGTATAAAAGTTATTGCCAAGAAGCATTGTTACAACAGAGAAATGATCTACCAAACATTTTCACATGCATATGCCGCACACACACACACACACACACACACACACACACACACACACACACACACACACACACGCATGCACGCGCATGTATATTACCACTCGCTGGGAATTCTGCAATGTTTCACTTTTCTTTCTGTTGGGCAAAAGATCAAATAGAGAAGTTGAAAATAGCATTTTGTCTAAGCTCATATCGCCAGAACATGTCATTAATAGACTAGGATGTAAAAGTGTCGGTCTGACAATGGCCAAAATGATTATTTTATCATTATTTTACGCTTTTTGTGGTCATTTTTGAATAGAAATACATATATGAAGCTTATTTTTTAATAAAATATTTTCGAAACATTATTTTTATTTTAGCATCCGTTTTTCAAGAAAAAGTTGACTATAGCTCCTTTAAGTCCCTATACAAATTATGAAACTACCCTCATCAGAAACCCTCCTCGGACAAAATGTTAACATCAAATTAATTTAAAATCAAAGGACAAAAAACAACAACATGTACAACAAACTCGTAACAGGAAATCACAGACCTAATCGCTCCGAGATAAGTCATCAGATGGGTGTCCAGGAATGCAGTCTAAAACATTGTAAACGTGCAAACAAATCTCTATTGCTATTGTAGTCCTGGAATATAATAATCTCACCGATTGGTGATTTTTCTCCATGTGATACACAAGGTAACTGCAATTCCAACGATGATGATAGTGATGCTTATCACTGCCGCAAGAATGTACATCATGTTGGGGGATGCATTGTCCACTGCATGCTCTGGTACTGGTACTGTAACTGTGAAGGACAGATACACCTTTATCGTCAAGTCAAGGTGTCCTTCTGTGACATGTAGATGTTCAATCCAATTCCAATTCAATTCAAAGGAGCTTTATTGGCATGAGAGAACATTATGTTTACATTGCCGAAACAACTGTCAAAATAAAATAACAATTGAAAATTCCATGGTTAGCGGCAGTCTACGATACACAGCGGGTACTGCTAAACAAATCCAAACACTGTAGCCCCAATAGTCATGCTTTAAAGGTCTTATGATATCAAATGTCATAATTCTTTATTTTGTTTTTTAGGGGAGGGTAAACTGGATGATGATGTGTACGTCCAGAGACAAATGAGCTCACCTTTCTGAGCCTAATTATTTAAAAAAAAAAAAAAAAAAAAATACAGATTACAGAAAAGAAACACTGTATAATTTGAAGTTTAAAGACCTATAAACCATGTTATCATTCTTGGGCAATCCAAGACACTCAAAACCTTTAACCTTCGATGCTAATGTTCTGATAATTATGAAATCATTCACCTTATATATTAGCACATTAACAAAGGCTGCAATTGAATGTACAACATAATTTGTGGTCAGGAAATTACAAAACAGATATAACTTACTGTTGAGTTGGACAAAATTGATTCCTCCAGTGAACACACACTCACAGTTATAGCTTCCACTATCTGCTGGTGTTAATTTATTGAGGTGTAGAAACATTCTGTCATTCTGTTTTAACAGAGTGATCCTGGAGTCACAAGAACTCTCAGTGCCATTCTCAAAGTTTGACAGCAGTCGACAGTCTCCATTCCTTGTTGTTTTGATGTTACACTTTATCATTATGATAAATGTCTGATCGGGGCATATTGGAGTGACATCTGGTTCCTCACCAATGGTTTTCATAAGTGACACTGCATCTGGGAATAATTATAATATGAAAAATGCTCAGTCCCCAAAAATAAATCACATATGACTTGACTTGACATATGTTTTATCATTGTGGATAGAAATCTATGAACATGAACCAAATCAGTGACATTACGGTTTGGAAGCAAACATTAACAGCCTCTCCTAACGTGAGTTAAGCCTGCAATTTAAACATAAAATAGCGTCTGTACAAAGACTGCTATAGTTCAACCTGCCCCCTCGTGCTGCATGAGGAAGCTGGTGTACAGTGGCACTGGCCTACTGTATACTCTATGGCATAATGCAACATAATGCAATTTGATAGAAGACAGACTTTACAGATGTCTTACCTTCAGTGGCATAACATGTATCAAGCAAAATGAGAAAAACAACAATTGTAAAACAATTTCCAATCATGATGACCGGCAGTTCAAGTCGATATGCTTCCCCACCCCAGGTTGTACTGATCATAAGAAAACATGAAACTAGGAAGTGACCTTATAGACAATGCAGCTGCTAGTTGTGGTGAGCTGCTGTGCCTGCGACCACAACACCAGAGCAGCAAGTCTTCAACTACAAAGCATGTTCAGTTCAGACCACTTTGTCTTTTACTGTGAACAGTCTTCAAAACCTGATCATTTAACATTTGCTGCAAAAGTCACCACTTAAGACTTACTGTTTTTAAAATGTAATTTATTATGTAACTTACTTTTGTTTGTGCAGTTTAGCTATAGAGCGGAAATAGCCACACAGTATGGGAGAGTGTTTTCTGCTGGTGTTTCAGTCCGAGTGTATCAAAGGGTGCGTTCGGAAATGCGCACCGGGTGTGTGCTCAGTGTAGTGAGTGCCTAAACCCAACCCTAATCCTAACCCTAACCTCAGTAAAACTATGCCTAAACCCAACCCTAACCCTAACCTCAGTAAAACTATGCCTAAAACTAACCCTAACCAGACCCGGTGCGCATTTCCGAACGCACCCTTTGATACACTCGGACTGAAACACCAGCAGAAAACACTCTCCCCACACAGTATAGTGCACTTACTTAGCATCCTGCTTTGGGTGCACCGTGCACTGAGGGTGGGGGAGGTACTGTAGACCTACATACGGTAGTGAACAGAAGTGTAGGTCCCATGCATGCATGCATGGTGGGTTAAGAGCCAGGTGTACATTTCTATTTGATCAGTTTGAGAATCATATTATCTTTTCTCTCATACATGTCTAAGTCTGGTTCTTCTACACACTACATGCCTAAAAATATAGATACTGTATGGCCATCTATGATGTCATGTAGGACTCTGAATATTGACATTCACTACTGTTCCCAATTATGTTTGTCTATGACATCATATTACATACATGAAGTCCTCAGATGCAAATATCAATGTCCTCCACTCAGAGCATGTGAGCGGAGTGGAGCGGGAACGAAAGCCGCTCCGCGCTCCAGAGGGCTCTTGTCCCGTTCGCTCGTCACTCTGGTTGGTCACCTAGTCCTTAGGCTAAGACTCAACATTTGACATACCGGTACCACCTGGGGTGGCAAATTCTAGTTGTGTTTTTTTTTATTCCTATACATCTCTAGATTAAGTTTTGATATGATAGACCTTGCAGACAGGTAGCTTAAGTGGTGTTATCAGCTGCTAAAGTTACCATCCCCCTTTGAAAATTAGCATTTTAGGCACAGGTACATATATTTCTATTAGCTCATGTTCAGGACATATTGTAATGTTTTATATTATATGTTTGGTATCATTTTTAAGGGGACACTTTGAGCTTTCATTCAAGGCCTTTTGTGAATAGTATGATAAGTAGAGTGGTCAGTGGAGCTCTTCAAACCTTTAATAAATAAATAAAAATAACTATTGGTGCGCTGGTACAGGGGCTGCACCGCGACTCAGCGTGTCACGTATGCCTTGATGTGTTACAAATGTTTGTATATATGTTTTGAATACATGACTGCTGTGTCGTAAGACAAATTTCAGTGTGAACTGACAATAAAGTACTATATCATACTATATCATATCATATCATATTTCCACCTAAACCATATATTTTCTTTTAGTCTTCTGTGCCATCAAGAAACATCAGAGACACAAAACACAACAACTGGAATACAGACATGACCATAAGGATTCAGGAAATGTATAATTTACCCACAGTATTTCATTCTGAGGTGGTAAGCTTCAGCCTTATCTTAAATGAGCACTTTTTATGAGAAATAGACAGGTCAATAGGCCTATATGAAAGAATAGCACTAAACCTCCCTAAACATTGATACAAAAGGGTTTCAATTGATTCTGGTACCTTTAGGCATGCCTGAGAACATCCCAAAAATCCAGGAAAATATAATTACCATAAAGGCATCATTTTCAAGATGGCACCCAGGATGGCTGCCAGTTAACCAGGGCTGCGTCCGAAATCCACCCTATTCTCTAATGTAGTGTACTAAAAGGGGGCTCCGCCATTTTCAACTAGTGTCCGAAGGTATAGTGAGCATTTTTGTACCCTAATATAGTGTACTGAAGTATCCCACAATGCATTTGGATTTTTAGTGTGCATTCGATCACAGATACAGAGCTAGATGCCTCGTTCGCCTCTGCAGTTAATTGGAGCGATGTGCAAAAGTTCTAGTCCGGACTTCCTGGAAAAACTAAGGGAACGCTGTCAGTCAAAGTGACTACTGGCCAATCACAGCGTGACTTTTCCGGGAGTTATCCAAGGAATACAATTCAATTCAACAGAGCCAGTTCCGATGTTGCGCGGCTCTGCTGTTCTTACACAGGCTGCATACGTAAAGACCAGCCCCCACCTGCCTCTGATTGGCTTACCGACTTCCGTATGAGTGACGCACGCGGAAGCAATGAACACGGAAGCGATGAAGATCCCCTTAGTTGCTCAATGCATACGCCCCCTTTCTATGTCTATGCATTCGATGGTCACTATTCAAGCCCTACCGCCCCACAATGCACTGCACTGCGGCCGCTGTCTCGCGCTTTGAGCACGCACATGCGGTGTGCACGCACACATGCACACTGCCTGCTCGTCTCTGGGCAGGAGGCAATGAACGCAGCTAGCCGTAGCCACTTGTTGCTGAGCAAAAGCAACAGAGCTGCTCGTAGCAGAACCACCCGCTAAAGAAAACAACTCGTACAAATGTCCACAGCCTTGTCACCAGAGAACAAATGATGAAAAAAGTTGTTTATGAAGAGAATTACGAGAATAGACGCTGGAGGCTTTTGTTTTTCGATCTCTCTCTCTTTACATATATATATATATATATATATATATATATATATATATATAAATATATATATATATATATATGTATATATATATATATATATATATATTAATAACATTATTTTATTGAATTTTATATAGGCATATCTCATAATAACACCGCAACATGTTGGTATGTTATTTACAATCCACAAGCATTGAGGAGTTGATGTACAAGCTCACAACGCATCGCTTCGCCCCCTGCTGCTCGTAGCAGAACCACCCGCTAAAGAAAACAACTCGTACAAATGTCCACAGCCTTGTCACCAGAGAACAAATGATGAAAAAAGCTCTAGACTAAAGTTGTTTATGAAGAGAATTACGAGAATAGGCGCTGGAGGCTTTTGTTTTTCGATCTCTCTCTCTTTACATATATATATATATATATATATATATATATATATATATATATATATATATATATATATTAATAACATTATTTTATTGAATTTTATATAGGCATATCTCATAATAACACCGCAACATGTTGGTATGTTATTTACAATCCACAAGCATTGGGGAGTTGATGTACAAGCTCACAACGCATCGCTTTGCCCCCTGTTGAGAGCTTGTAGATTGTCTATTATTTATTGCTCCAAAAGCCAGGGCTCTGAGCGCTTTAACTGTGTGACAGCGATGACGCAACCAGATGGCAACGGAGTAGTGTCTGAAATGGGCTGATTTGTTCACTACTGTAGTACACTATACTTCTGGATCCCTCATTTATAGTAGAGTCTCAAAATGAGGTTCTGTGACCATCCTCTGGGAAGGATGTTTTGATGATTGATTTGACCTCTATGGACCCTTTATAAAAGATTTATCCCCCAGGTCCCTCGCAAAAATCCCAGTATTTTTGGGAGAGTGTTTTCGGCAGGTGATTCAGTCCGAGCGTATCAAAGGGTGCGTTCGGAAATGCGCACCGGATGTGTGCTCAGTGTAGTGACTAGTGAGTGCCTAAACCTAACCCTAATCCTAACCCTAACCTCAGTAAAACTATGCCTAAACCTGAGAGGCCAGTGCAGTCACTTTGATTGGCACTTGTGCCGAATGACAACCCCAAAACATTATTTATGAGATTGTGGTGGCTTGTGTGGGACAACCAAGGCATGGATGTGTTTGTAATGACAACTAGTACGACATTCATGAAAAAGAAAATCACTTTTGAACACAAAAAATAGTGTAAAAGTGATAGGCTTATAGGCTTCACTCTATGCTATGACAGCTGCTGTGTTCTGAAGGGGAAACTGGACAACAAGGGCATTTCTGCCTAATAGACCCCATGGACAGTCTTTTCGGGTCAATATAAGTAGGAAAATGAGTATGAAATGATTTAGGGCAGAGTTGTCCTTTAACTATACAGGAAACAAAATCTATATAAATCTGCTTTTAGTCAGTGGAGGTCCGTGAGGGCTAGCGAGCCCTTCTCTGCTAGCCCCCAGCACTTGCCTGATGAAGAAATTTATATTTAATAATATATATTTATTTTTCATTCATTTATTTTTCTGCTTTCATTCTCTCTCTCACTCAGTCAGGCTGGACACACTGCTTCCACTAGGGGCGCACGTCTAAAAAAGCAATTCGTTTTTTTAACCAATCAGGTGTTTTCTTGTGTTGTCTCCAGATAAGATAGGAACCCTCTGAACCTCCTTTAGAGTGCCTGCTGCCTTTGATTGGCTTTGAAGTGAATGGTTGTTGGGCACTGTATTGTTATTGGCTGGTTCTTTAACCAATCAGAGCCCTCCTGGGCGCATTTTTTCAGATAGGGTCACCTACCTTCTAGAGTGTCTAGAAACATTGTCCAATCAGAGAAGAGAACTGCTGATATTCACATCCCAGTCCTGGGAGGAAACCAATCAGAAAAGTGAATTGCTTCCTGCTTCATATGTTGTTTTCGTTTGAGTAGAGGGGAGCTGAGAGCTACATTTATACATTTACTCACAACAATTCACAAATAAAGAAACGAAAAATGGCGGAAGGAAAGAAAGGAAGAAACAGATATGGATTTACTGGACAATTTGTCAAACTTTTTTCGAGGACGTTTACTTTGGACACTTGAGCGAGTCGAGCGACCGTGGTTGTTAATCAGGAAACCTACCGGAGTGTCTGGCTAACACACCACCGGAGATTCGGGTAAGAAAAACAACACTCACGCTGTGTGTGCGCATTATGGAATATAACGTTTCAACACAAGATTTTGGGGCAAGACTTGTGCTGTCATTAATCTAGGCTAGTTGTCTTGATATTTTTTAATGCTGTTTTGGAAAAACATCAAAGTGTTTGTAGTGTGAAGTGGAGCTTCTCACTCACTGCGTTCTGCGCTCAGCAGTGGGTGGGTGTGTGTGCGTGCGTGCGTGCAGACTGCAAGTGTATAACTAGTCCCAGAAGCTTGGCTGGTATGTGATGAAGCCTGTTGAATCATGTGTGTATATCAACATATATTTTGCTTGCTTTCGTGTTGCTATGAATGGCTGTTTGTGACTGAGTTTATTGTATTGGGCTCTGCTACTGGTGCAGGCAGCAGCACTCTGTAAGGCGCAACAAGTGTCAAAACGGACCCACAAAACTATGGTTTGGTGATGTGTCATCACTTTTCAGAGTTTTGCGGGAATGATTGTTTTTTGTGCAAAACAAATGCAATGGATTCAGAATCATGAAAAACCCCTAGTTTGCCCCTCACATGCAGATTTATCTCATGTATTTTATTTTCCTGTATGGTAAAGTTTATGGGACCCAAACCTTTTACAGCTTTTTCACTGGGATGTCTTAGTCTTAGGACGTTTGATATGTTGTTACGAACATATTTATGAAACAAAAAAAAAGTTGAAAGAGTTTTTGTTGCAATTTGTCCTAGGTCTAGTAGGTGTTTTCATATTGCTTGCATTAAAGAGAGGAGAGGAGAGTATTCACCTGCAGTGAGACACTCCATCCGTGGAAGTTGGAGGTGATGTTCTCCTCGGCCAGAGACTGCATCAGGTGTCTGGGGAACCCTCTGAACAAACGGCTGGACTTGGCCTCTGGAACACGCACGCACACGCACACGTTCAGTCATATCAGGTGAGAGACTCGCAGTATAACCGCTGCCCCCTCAATTGGAAAGGAGCCAGTCATAGGTGCCACCTGAGTTACAAATGCGGAGAACAATTCTCGCATACACCGGTAGTAATGTATGTGACAAATAGTAGGAATCTTAATCTTAATCTTATGATGATGATGTCACGCGCACACCCTCCATATTGTCTGTCTTATTAAAAAAGACAATGCCTACATAAAAAAGAGACCTAGATGGTGTCTTTTGCAACATAGTAGGCTAGGCTAGCTGTCCATCGAGGCTTGCGGCTCACGTTAGGCTCTTTACACTGAACGCTTGTGGCAAAAGTGTTTTGGACACGCAGCAAAATACTTAAATATTTTGGCTGCTGACTCTGAGCGACTACAATGAGCGGAGTGCAGAGTGAGAGGTACGCAAATCAAGGTGAGTGATGGAGCGGAGCGGGGGATGGGGGGGAGGTCAAAGCGATCGAGCGAAACGAGCGTAACAACCAGGGCAGGAATTTCATGGAGGCCAAGAAGGCCATGGCCGCCGTTGCCCCTCAGTTTGGCCTTGTGCCCCTCAAACCAATGGCATGACCTGAGGCCACAGTGGCCTTAATGCCCCAGCTGACTGTACTACTTTCTCCTCTGTCTTGCTTGTCAATGTATGTAGACAGTAGACACCTGTGTCTCTTTCTTGCCATGTAGACACAAGTGTCTTTTTTTTAGATTCTGAAATCAACTCCCCAGAGTCCCCATCTTTAAACCAATCCAGTGACTTTGATTGGTGCAGGGCTGAGCATAGATCAGATTGTAAATCATTTATCTATTTCACTGCAGATTAGGTTATCGTGCCTAACCCTTAAATTCAACAAATTGTTTCAATTGACTAAAATCTTGTTTTATTTGATGGCCTTCCTGCCCTGGTATTTGGCCTTTGTGCCCTCCAAAAATGGACAACCCCTAAAATGACGGAATTCCAGGCCTGGTTACAACAGCCCCCTGGAGCGAGGAGCAGCTTTTGCAGGCACTCCACTCGTATGCTCTGCCTTGGACTGCCTCGGGATTCCCCTGGAGGAAGTGGCAAATATTGCTCGAGAAAAAGGACGACTGGAGCTCTCTGCCGGAACTGTTGCGCCCGCGACCCGATTCCGGATAAGTGGTTGAAGGTGGATGGATGGTATTTAGGTATACTTTCGACTGCAGTTTTAGCACCACACCACACCACACCACACTACACCACACCACACCACATAAAAATATCTACATTTTCCATTACACAAAAGTACCCCTATCGGTAAGAAACAAATTGACCCTTTTAACTGTGATTATAATACATAAATTAACATAATACATTTGTATTACAACTATCCTAATTATAATGCACTATAATGGATTATAACTGTGATTATAATACATTATAAAGTATTAATGTATTACTATGATAATTAGAATATACTATAATAGATCATAATAGTGGTTATAACACAATAGAATCTATTATCATGTATTACAACTATATCCTGGTGTTCTAAATGAAAACCCAGTGAGTGATCAGTCATTATGATGTGTTTGGCCCTGTGTGGCCTAGCTCAGACCTACTCTAGAGTGGATACTTTTTAGTACCCCGTTTAGTACCACTTTCACACCACTCTACCCAGGACCTTGTAGTGGAAAACCTCACACAAGTGGGCGGTGTGGTGTGGAGTGGTGTGGAGTTGGGCCAGTGGAAAAGGGGCTTCATCACCTGTGGTGAATGTAAGAGGCAGAGCCACAGCCATGGTGTCTGTCTGGGTGCGGATGTCCTTCTGCTGGGCTGTGAGGACCAGGAGCTGCTGGTGGCCAAGACAGCAGCCCCAGATGGGGAAGTAATCCCCTGCATCGTTGGCCTGACGCATGCATGCGCGCGCGCACACACACACACACACACACACACACACACACACACACACACACACACACACACACACACACACACACACACACACACACACACACACACACACACTGTCAGATTTCTCAGGGTTATTTGTGAGCGGTGCTAGACAGGAATCTCCATGTACGGGCATAAAATGTTATTGTATGTTGTGATGTCATGGGAACCACTCTAACAGACGACATGACGACATGTACAGCAACAATATAGATCAGGGGTCTTCAACGTTTTCAGGCCAAGAACCCCTTAGTTGAGAGAGAGATAAAGCAGGGACCCTCACTACACTTGTTTTGCTGATTAAACCTTTACATCGGTTTCATAGATTCAGTTTCATAGACTTGTTTGACAGCTTGCTTGTAGATCGACTGTTTTCACTAGTTTTGTGCGACAGTCTTGTATGATGCAACATATTCTCACCTTCAAAGCGTCAGACAACTGACGCCCTGTCAAGTACCGTAAAGTGTCAGACGAGGGGACGCTTTGGGTAAGCCTACTGTGTCAAGTGTTGGACGAAGTGGCTATGGCCAGTGGTCTAACAAGAAAGAAAAAAAAAGTCGTTCCCGAAGCGAGATTCGATACCGCTATGAAGAGTTTACCAGCCACCCGACGCTACCGTTCACGATGATGAAGCAGGGCTTTGCTTTGTGAAAAGACGTACACATTTGAAACTTGGAGATACAAGGTTTCTCCCCGACAGTGACGATATTTTAGTGATTATGTTGCGAGGAAAAAGCCATTTTGGACTGCCGTCACGGCACCCACTAGAAGAGAAAAATAATATGCAGTCTAGACCAGAAGTTCAAACAAAACAGACAGAGGGCAGAACGGAGAGGGGGTCAGACAGACAGAAAGATGGAAGGAAGGCCCTTTCCTGAACTTTAAACCGGCGCAAATTGAACACCACCCAGGATTTGAAACAGCAACCATAGTCTGCAAGGGTAATGTAGCGTGGTCGCTGTCTTGAATCCTGGGAGGTGCTCGATCTGCGCCAGAAAGGTCCAGGATATGGAGTTGGTCAGACTTTGCCCTCTAACTTTGACTGACGGCCAACGCCAAGAAGTGCTGGGTTGCCTCTTGGAAACAGATTATGTCGGTTACACCATCAGGAGCATATTATGCACTACATACCAGCCAGGTTTGTTAGTATCATTGACCAGACCAAAGGCTAATAACAATGTATCCTGCACATTCATGTGCACAATTATGTGTCACCTGAAACTCCATTTGGAGTAGTCTAGATGCAGGAGAAACTCCTAAATGTCGCTGTCTGAAAACAGACAGGGGGTCAGACAAACAGTCAGAAAAAGACAGACAATCACAGTCCGGCAATGAAATATTTCTATACACCTGTCATTTCAGGACCTAAGAGAGACCCACCTTTTGCCTCCCAAATAGAGTTTCTTGTGGGTTATAAAGCAAGAGGTATGGAGATAGTCCCTCCCTTTTACAGTCACAGGGCACAGTCACAGACCGGCAATGACACAAAGACAGTCTTTCTATATACCTGTCACTTCAGGACCTAAGAAAGAGAGACCCACCTTTTGTATTCATGAAATATGACATTCCATTTGGAATTGCCAAGACTCGTAAATGCCCCAGAATGCTTTTTGTTTGTATAGAGCCAAATAGAGCTTCTTGTGGGTTATAAAGCAAGGGGGAGACAGATGGAAAACAGACAGGAGGTCAGACAAACAGCCTGGCCATTAACAGCCTGGTGGCAGTCAATGAGTGAATAGAAGAGAAAAATAATATGCAGTCCAGACCAGAAGCTCAAACAAAACAGACAGAGGGCAGAATGGAGAGGGGATCAGACAGACAGAAAGATGGAAGGACCTTTCCTGAACTTTAAACCGGCGCAAATTGAAAAACCACCCAGGATTCGAAACAGCAACCATAGTCTGCAAGGGTAATGTAGCATGGTCGCTGTCTCGAATCCTGGGTGGTGTTCGATCTGCCAGTTGAAAGTTTAGGAAAGGTCCAGGATATGGGGTTGGTCAGACTTTGCCCTCTAACTTTGACTGACGGCCAACGCCAAGAAGTGCTGGGTTTCCTCTTGGAAACAGATTATGTCGGTTACACCATCAGGAGTATATTATGCGCAACATACCAGCCAGGTTTGTTAGTATCCTTGACCAGACCAAAGGCTAATAACAATTTATCGTGCACTCTGTCGCTGTCTAAAAACAGACAGGAGGTCAGACAAACAGACAGGAAAAGACACATTTCTATACATCTGTCATTTCAGGCCTAAGAGAGACCCACATTCTGCCTCCCAAATAAAGTTTCTTGTGGGTTATATGGAGATCGTCCCGTTCTAATGTTTTAGCTAAATACACTAAAAAGTGAAATATAGGAGCGGTTTGCACCGCTCAAAAAGGTTCCAATCACACAAAGATTTGGTGGCAGCCCTGTAGTATCTGTGAGGACCCCCTGGGGGTCCCGGACCCCCCGTTGAAGACCCCTGATATAGATATAGGACCATCTTACCTTCAGAGCCAAATCATAGAAGATCTTTGCTGTTCGGGCAAACTCTGATGTCTGAGGATCAACACGTCCTCCTGGCAACAACAAACTGATGAAGAAGAGAGGTTTTTTTTGTGTCTTTTATGGCAGGGGTTCCCAGACCTCTTTGTCTCAGGGCACCCCATAAATATATTTTTTTTAATCCGAGGCACCCCTACAATATAATTTTCACTCCCAGCACCTTATATTTATAGCATATCGTCGTTGTCTGGTGGAAACCATGTATGTCCAAAACCGTTCGTTTTGTATTTATCATCTAAAAATTGTACTAAACTAGTGAAAACAGCAGATCTACAAGCACATGTGCTTGTAGATCGACTGTTTTCACTAGTTTTGTGCGACAGTCTTGTATGATGAAGCAGGGCTTTGCTTTATGAAAAGACGTACACATTTGAAACTTGGAGATACAAGGTTTCTCCCCGACAGTGACGATATTTTAGTGATTATGTTGCGAGGAAAACGTTGAGATAATAGCCATTTTGGACTGCCGTCACGGCACCCCAGGGTGCCCTGTCACCCACTTTGAAAACCCCTGTTTTATGGTTACGTTGCTGCTCTTTTTATTTTTACGTTGTATTGTAAAGCACTCTGTAACCATTTGTGCCAAAGTTCATTGTGCTTTTTATCATAATAATTCAAAAGCGAGCTCACCCATTAATGGAATGAAATAACTTTGCATACTCTTCTTCTGTGAGGTTGATTCTGCTTAAACAAAGAGAGAAGAAAGAAAGAGAAGCCTGTTAGATGTAAAATTAAGTTAACTTAACTACATTACTTACAGTACAATACAAAACACATACAAAAAGAAAAATAAACTGTTGAAAAGAAAGATAGCCTACCGTCTTTGCCATGGTAACACTGTTAATCTGTTTCATGATAATAGTTATATTATAAGATATATCATAATATAAAATGTTATTTGAAGGTGGGAAAACCATACTACGAGTGGTCAATCATATGATTTTCCAGATAGGTGAGAAAGGTTTGCATACATCTGTATAATATTTCTTGAAGAATGAGTTATTTTTTCTAAGGTTATACAGCTATTGACTTCTTTGATCCACAACCAGGTTGGCAAAGGGTGTTCAGGTTTCCATTTTAATGCTATGCATTTTTTTTTTTTGCAAAGATTGCCAGTAATATTTCTGCCAGTAAATCTGTCAGTAAATGTGTTAATGAACAGGTGGGTGTCGCAAAAAATGTGCATGTGCATGTGTGTGCATTAGGGCATTCACCAACTATTCGAACATTCGAATATTCGAATTTCAAAGTCACTATTCGACGTTGTTCACCAAAGTCGAATATTCTTTTATTTTTATTTTTATTGTTTTCTCTTTGTTAAGATTTTCACTGCAGCGATGTACACGTTTGACCAAAAATACTCGAAGTGAATAAAGCAGACGGAGGAAATAATAAAGAACACAAGGGAGGCATCAGCTCTGGCTGGAACTCAGTGGACACACACACTGAGGCAAGGTTTATTATGACAGCCTTAAATAGTGTAGTCAATCACTTCCTTTTCAGTACTTCACAATAAAAGCTTTCACAACGCCACAAGAATAAATACAATAAATACAATCACAATAAATAAGTCCATTATATAAATCCAATTGAGGTCATATCTCAACACTTTCACAACGCCACAAGAATAAATACAATAAATACAATCACAATAAATAAGTCCATTATATAAATCCAATTGAGGTCATATCTCAACACTCTTATATATAGTTTATAAAGCTTGGCTAGATAGGAAGTCATAAGAATGAGTTGTCAATGCCCCTGGTGGATGCATTTGTTAATGCTCTACACCAGGGGTTCTCAAACCTTTTTAGGCTGTGACCCCCAAAATAAACATATTTGAATTGGGGACCCCCACCCTGACAAGCACTTGGAATTGTTAGCATTACATTTAATTTGACTTAGTTCCGTAGATAAATATTGTGAAAATAGCCGATCTACATGCTCACAACGCCTCGCAACTGTTCGCCTCTTGCTTACTTAATATTTGACAGTTTGGCCAGTCTTGTCGAATATTCGACTATTCGAATACTTTGAGGTCGAATAATTTGAATACTAAAAATCACTATTCGTGAATGCCTAGTGTGCGTGTGTGCGTGCGTGAGTGTGTGCGTGCGTGCGTGTCTGTGTACCTGACGGGCGCCACTCTGGCACCACCAGACTCCAGGAACTTGACGAAGGAGGCCGCAATGTATGAGGAGCGTCGGGCGCTGGTGTCATCCGAACGGTTCTCCTGAGCCAGGATACCTACCGATAACACAGAGCAGGGATTATCAGACTACTGAACTGTTAGTTAGGGAAAATTAGCAGAATACCTGTCAAATCTGTGAATAAATTCCTTACCAAACAATTTCTTCACCAATGTGTTCGTAAAGGTGTTTAGTAAAGCCTCGATCAGAGTCGGCTCCGCGGTGTAGTCTTTTTGAGTCATGAAACAACAACGTTACGTCATTCCTCGCGGTGAAGAGCTTTCCACCGCCAGTCCCGACACATCTCTCTGTTTTTACTTTCAGACAGATAGGCTCTTCACCCCGTTCACTGATTGGTCGACCTGGACCAGTTAGTCACGGTGAATAGGACTTCACCGTGACTGACTATGATGGCCTTCACTTATTTTCTGACTTGAGGTGGAAAGCTTTCCACCTAAAATTTGCGGTGGATAGCTCTTCACCGCAGACTCTGATCGAGGCTTAACATATCTAACAAAGATTGAAATTCAACATCCCTAGCAAAATGTTTGACAGCTAGGGTAATTCTGGGTCTCATGGTCTCATTCACTTACTATACACTGTACTATAAGGGAAAAAAATCACTCCCAAACATATGCTTTAAGTGGGATGTGAGGGATCTAACTAGGTGTTTTTAATTATTCTGAATGAATTACAAGCATTTGTTTTGCACGAAAAACATTCCTTGGGCCAAGAATGGACCCCATACACCTTGTGAAAAGTGATGACTCATCACTAAACCATCGTTCTTTTGCGTCTGTTTTTGGCCCAAGGAATGTTTTTCGTCCAAAACAAATGCTTGCAATGGATTCAGAATAATTAAAAACACCTAGTTAGACCCCTAACATCCCACTTAAAGCATATTTTTGGGAGTGATTTTTTTCCCTTATAGTACAGTGTGAGACCCAGAATTACCCTAGCTGTCAAATATTTTGCTAGGGATGTTGAATTTCAATCTTTGTTAGATATGTTACTAGATACCTTTACGAACACATTGGTGAAGAAATTGTTTGGTATGGAATTTATTCCCAGGTTTTATTAAAATTCCCTGACTATGTTCTATTGAGCCAGGATACCTATGGATTGTGTGAAAAAGGCGTGGCTCCTATACTCGGGCCGCCATCTTGGCCTTTCAGATTCTTGGATAAAAAGAAGCGAGCAACGGAGATTCAGAGAACGCAATGACAGTTCGCTGGTTATAGACAGAAGAGGGAATATTACAAGAAGAAGTCCAGTATTCAACATTTACTTGCGTAAAAGTAAAGTATTGGTATCAAAATGTACTTAAAGTACATTTTTTAGTAGGCCTACTAATTGTGCAGAATGTCCCGTTATCAAATGTATTAAAAATACATTACATTGTGAGCTTTTAGATCAGCTATATTTAAAATGGCCAAAATGTATATATGGCTGAAGTGGTTAATGTATACATGTTTTGTAATAATAATCAAAATCTACAAAGTAGTAGCCTAATTTTTTGAAATAAATGTAGTGGAGTAAAAGTTTTGGGGCAACGATATAGATGGAGATCTTGAGAACCCCTATGGGGACAGACCCCTATTCCGGAACACCGCTACTTAGAAACCCCTCTATTTCGAAACACTGCTATTCCGAAAAATTAGAAACACCTATATTCCGAATAATAGGACTCTCTCCCCTTCGCTCATTCTCTCCCCCAACTACAATACATTAATTTGATTGGGTAATTTAACATGGGGGTACATGACATCATCAAAAAATTATGATAATTTGATAGCCTTAATTAGCTGTTTTGGCCGTGTCAGACGGTCTTTAAGCAAAACTTTTCCACTGTGCAAATTGTTGGTATAGGGTTAAAGGGATCCCTGGCTAATACTACAAATATGCCTTAATACATTATAATTGTCCTCTAAAACTACAATGTAAAATTAAAAACACCTTAAATATTGTATTTTTTTATATATATGTGAGCGCCTAAACGTGAGTAGCAGCAGATTTATGAATATTTGTTTGTTTGTTTATGTCGGACTTCTGCGTTGTTAGCGGTGTGAGTTTCGGCGCTATAATCAAATGGTTTGCGGATTCGGAATCACAAGAATCTTAGCTTTAACATGGTATACAGCTTGGCAATGCAAGTAACACAGAGGCTTGTCTAAACGTGATTGTTTGTCAACAAACGGCCGGCGGGCCCGCCGGCGGGCCCACACCTGTTAAGAGGTTAAATGGTTTCCTGTGGAAATAAGCGTAGTCTTTTCTAGGATCTCCTTTTAGTAGACCTTGTACCAGTGAACTGTACCGTCATGAAACTGTACTTTTTCCTATGCAAACTCCTAATAAAGTCTTCAATCAATCAATCAAACCCTAGATAGAGCATAGCTGTTTCATCATGTATTAGGATGTATTAGGCAATTGATTATTCATCATGTACTATAGGTTTATTGAAGGTAGCCTGTAACGTGGCCATGCCCTGGAGATATTGTGATATCACATGAAGCATTCTCGTCCTTAGGGCATCTTACAAGGAGATGTTGACACAATGATACGGCAATCTGTTGATTACAGTAAGGCTGGTCCACTCCGTGTAGTATACATTGTTGTCTGTTCAAAAGTGTCAATGGGCAATGGGGCATGGATATGCTCTCTAAAATGGCCAGGAAGGAGTCCTTGAACAATGTGTCACCAATTCCTCGTGGAAATTATACAAATTGTGATAGCTGCATTGGATTAGACAATTTAGCTTGATGGCATATGCTCCTATGTTCTATTTTTCTCTGCCTACTGGACAATTGCCATCCACAAAGGCAGACTGGCCAAAGGCTCCTCTTGTCTGAGGCTTGGTCTGAGGCATAGCCTCTGTCCTAATGCCAAGGCAATAAATGTCGGCATATGTTTCATTCTCAGACAGACCAGCCAGAGTTGATCCGTTATTTCAACCTGGAGGCACTAGATGATGATTGACCCATTCCCGTTAGGTAAGGTAACATGGCACCTCATCTAGGTAGTGTGCCAGTGCAGCGCTACCAATGCAGAGACATTGCTCCCTGTATCACACTCAGACTGCACTCATTGGCTGCACTGGCCTTCTGGCCAGTAGGAAAGGGTTGCATCTTTTGAGATTTAAACTGGTACGTCACCCACTTCTCACTGGCATCCAGCTCTTGCTCTACCTCTTTCCAGAGAATCCTTTCCAAGACATTTCAGCTCTGATTCAGATTGATATGTGTTTTGTGTCTGAAAAAATTACAAACCCCAAATAAAGTATTCAAAAGTTACGTTTTCACTCCACTGGATGGTGGCCATCTTGAATTATGGGGCCAAAATGTATTATTGTGATTAAAATGGTGTCAGATTTGGAATCCTCATGGTTGACTTGTAAAGTTTGGATACGTTTGGTATGTGACCATATGGTCTAAAAGTCATACTAATTGATATACGTAAACATTTTGTATGGACATACTAGCTTTTTACATGAACAAAGAGCACTTTATTGGAATATTTACTGCCTCATTTGTGGTCAGATGTACAGGAATAATAATATTTGTAAAAATAAGTACTTGGAATTAAGCAACAGAAAATGACCACGTGTTTGCTTTGAGTTGTTACATGCATAAAATATTCTAATTAAAGCTATACTGTGTAAGTTGCTCAACTAGTGGTCAGTTCCACTAGTTGAGCTCTGCTTTTTTCGGCCGTTTTTCGCCGCGGACCGGGCCTTCAGACCACCGCGTCCGCCTCGCCCGCCTCGCCACGCAGGTCTCTCGTGTCCCTCTGCGGATCGGCGTTGGGGAGTTACAGGCTAGACTTCTAGACCAGCGTAAACAAAGCTGTTGAAGCAAGCTACTTCCTGAAGAGACGCAAGATGCACTGTGATTGGCCGTCAGTGTATGATCTGCGCTGTGATTGGCCGGTAGGGAGACATGTATACAGAATGATGCAGATGACGTAATTTTGCCGGGAAAAACAGTCACGGTCACGGCCACACGGGCTCGAGTAGAACACATATAAAGAAAAGGCTTTTGGGGCTGAAATTAACAGAGTGGGTGTTCTAAAACTTTAGCGATTTAGTTAGGACAATTTTAAGATTTGTTTTATTAAAAAAGTTACATAGTATAGCTTTAAACATGCATTATGCTAATCAAAGGAGGTCTTATGATTTAAATGGCGTCAGATTTAGAATACTCATGGTTGACTTGTATGAAAAACGTCTTCATACATGATTCTAGGTCATCTGGATCAAAAGTTCATTTTTAGAAAATGCCTGGATTTTTGCGAGGGAACTGAGGGCTAAATCTTTTATAAAGGGTCTATAGACATCAAATCAATCATCAAAACATCCTTCCCAGAGGATGGTCACAGAACTTCAGATTGTGACTCTCTGTCTTTTTTGTCCCACCTAGTAACAGAGCGACATGAGGTGGGACTTGACAAAGGGTGAATTAGGATGGAATATGAAATATCGGACAGATCTGTCTTGATCACATGACTAGATATGGGGCTTTTAAGCCGTGACATCATTTTGTAGTCAGACCTCCAAGCAGATTTATTATCAATATCTGTCCCTTGCTATTACAACAGATCCGAGACAAAAATAACGACTAAAGTATAATTCTACCACTTTCTTTTCAACAACAAAGAGAAAAAAAAATAGTAAATAGTAAAAATAGTAAAAAGATTCACGGGCGCTGGGGCCTTTTGCCCCCCAAAAGTTCTCCTCTGCCTACAAAATGATGTCAGACTTAACAGCCCCATAGGCTACTGTGTACCGATTTGTATGATAACATGTTTTGGATAAAATCCGTAGGAGTAATATAAAGAAAATGTTTTGCATAAGTCGGCCTCATGGTAGCGCTATAAAAGGCAGATGTAAAAAATGCTGGGCAAAGGCAATTCTGACATCAAAACGGCGCTGACAACAACAACAACAAAGTCTATAACAATCTTAGTGTGTGAAACCTACCGATGATGGGCCGGCAGTTTCCTCTAGCGCGCCCTGTGGGCCCTGGGGTCTGAGATGTCAACATGATCATCCGCGGAATGAAAACCATTAAACTAAACTAAACATGCTCAGAGCTCTTGTACCTGAAAGTACAGCATAGCTCGTCATGTCGTCTACTGGTTGGCCCGAAATACTGTCAGACGAGAACAACCGGAGGGGCATCATTCCCCACGGGTGGCAAATCAAACAGGCTGCGTATACTGCTCAAGATGAAGACAGACAGATACAGAGATATCCATATGTGGCGGAGAGAGTCGCAGCCCCAGCCTGAAGCCTCAAAAGTCTAATATCTGCTCTCGTTCCATAGGGATATCCCTTTGGAGTGATGGTTAAGATATTGGACTTCCACGCGGGAGACCCGGTTTCGAAACCGGGTGGGGAGGTTCGGATCACCTCTGTTACATTGGTTCCGTGACCCGGATCCGGGCTTCCCCGTAGGAGGAGGTCAAAGGGGGGTGAGTGTGGCGGAGAGAGTCGCAGCCACAACCTGAAGCCTCAAAAGTCTAGTATTCCATAGTTCCATAGGGATATCCCTTCGGAGATGGTTAAGATATTGGACTTTCACACGGGTTCAAAACCGGGTGGGGAGGTTCGGATCACCTCCGTTACACATATATGGGCAAAAAATGGACGCAGACAAACAGATAAATGGGGTTTGCGTTAAAGGGTGGGGCATTCATTCCCTATTTACATCGTTCCCGAGTAGGCCGGTCCCCGAATATCTTGCGAGCAATCTTGCTCCTCAAATGCCACGACATCGCACACAAACTCTTGTAGTCTGTGGAGGCCCTATAAGTCAGAGATGATTCAAAGTCTGAGACCTTCGTACAGTGACAGACAGACTGAGACACCCGACCCCCCACCAAAACAATTCAAAAGAGGGAGAGAAAGAAATAAAGAATGTTCTTCTTGTGAGGTTGTGATGATGCAGACTGTACAGTATATGCAGAAAAATACTGAGGCCCTCTGTCCTATAGGTGGCGGAAAAAAAGAAGTTAAGTTATTGCTGTGCAAGGCAACAGAGTGTTGGGTCTTCATTTCAACAGGGTCTAACCATCAGATTAGTCACACTAGACAGGCTGTGGATGGCATTCCAATACTGTATGTGTACGTTCCAACCAATGAACACATCACACGTCATCAGAGGATGTCTTAACATCCGCAGATGTCATACACATTCAGTGGAGATAATGCATGATAGCTGACAAAATAGTAAATACCAGTACAAATAAAATAAAAAACAATTAGCTTGGAAACAGCTGGCACAGAAGGAGAAGGACAGAGCTGGGGCTGAGGCAGTTCTCATTGGCAAGCCAGTGAACCAGTCAGTATTTCAAAGTTTAGCTTAGTTTAGTTTTCAGGCCCCATTGCCCGATGGTGGACTGCAGCCCATGATTCAGTGTGATCTTTGTGCAAACACATTGCTCTTTGCTCCTTCCACCCACCTTTCTGTTACCTTGGTTACAATATAATGTATGTTGTGTGAAGTGGTTTATTTTTTTTTTCGATCGCCAAAATAAAAGCCTGGGTTCCCGAGGCTAGCCTTAAGCTTCATTAAAACAATAACTTAACCAAAACATAATAATTGCTATTCTCACCAGAACCCCCACTCTGAAAAAATGTTAACGTGAAATGAATTAATAGTGAAAGGAAAATTAGACAACAGAAAATAATAGTTTTTTCAATATGAACTTTTAGAAACTAGCTTAGAGATAATACAAAATCATAATATAATACTCACACCAACAGAGGATTTTTCATCCCATGATACACACAGTAACTAGAATTCCAATGCTGATGACAGTGATGCTTATCATTGCTGTAACAATGTACAGTGCATATGCTGGGGAAGCATTGTCCACTGCATGCTCTGGTACCACTGGTACTGTGAAGGACACATTGTCCACTGCATGCTCTGGTACTGTGAAGGACAGACATACAGTATTATTAGACAAGCCATATACTTAGTTATCGAAACGACAAATGGCAAAAATACCAGATCTACTGTACAAGCTTACACCGTGTTGCTATGAGACATGAGCTTGAAGATCTGCTATTTTATAATTCTGGTCTCATATGGGGGTTCCGGTCAAGTATTTTCAAGTGGAGGTCTAGTATGTATCAATTTTGGGGTATTTGACATGAAAATGTTTGGGAAAGTATATATCGTATAATTATTTATATATTATTTGATACTGGGATAAGGATAAATATGAGACCAGTCATATTACCTTGCAACATAAAAAATCACACCCGTGTGAACTGAGCGGTGGTCGTGGGGGGGGGGGGGGGGGGGGGGGGGGGTTGTGTGTGTGGGTGTGTGTGTGTGTGTGTGTGTGTGTGTGTGTGTGTGTGTGTGTGTGTGTCTGGCCTGGCCTGAACAACAGCGCCCCTCCCTTAACATGTGTGGTCAGAAAAGGTACTTCAGGCTACATACAGACACGCACACACACACGCACGCATACACACACGGCCACGTATAGGAGACGGTGTAACCACCGCTCAAAAAGTCTGCTAATGAACATAAAAATAAATGACCTCCCACACTATATGGTCAGAAAAACAAAACAATAAGGACTTACTGTTCACAGTAACGTTGAGTTGGACTAAATGCCTTCCTCCAGTGAACACACACTCACAGTTATAGCTTCCACTATGTGCTGGTGTTGATTTGTTGAGGTGCAGAAACATTGTGTCATTCTTCTGTTTTAACAGAGTGATCCTGGAGTCACAAGAACTCTCAGTGTCATTCTCATAGAGATATGAAAGTTGACAGTCTCCATCATTCCTTGTTGTTTTGATTTGACATATTATCATAATTATCGTGATAAATGTTTGATTGGCACATAGTGGAGTGACATCTGGATCTTCACCAATGGTTTTCACAAGAGACACTGCACCAGGGAATAATTTATATTATAGTACATTATACAATATTAAAACAAATCACATATGTATTATCATTGTGCATATAACTCTATGAACCTAAATCACATCAGTGACATTACATTTTGGAAACAAAGTGAAGTGAAGCAATACTGTGATGCTCACTCTCATGTGCTGCATGAGGAAGCTGATGTACAGTGGCACTGGCCTACACAATGCAGCATACTGCAATTTGCTAGAAGACAGACTTTACAGATGTCCTACCTTCAGTGGCGTAACATGTATCATCAAGCAAAATGAGACAAATAAGAATTGTAAAACAGTTTCCAATCATGATGACCAGCAGTTCAAGTCGATATACTTCCCCAGGTTGTTCTGATCATGAAATAACAAGAGACTAGGAAGTGACCTTATAGACAATGCAGCTGCTAGTTGTGGTGAGCTGCTGTGCCTGTGACCACAACACCAGAGCAGCAAGTCTTCAAAGCATGTTCAACTCAGACCATTTTTACTGTGAACAAATCAGTCTTCAAAACCTGATCATTTAACATTTGCTGCAAAAGTCACCACTTAAGGCTTACCAAGTTCTGATCCTGTTTTTAAAATGTAATTTATTATTTTGTTTGTTTGTTTTGTTGTTTGTTACTTTGTTTGTGCAGTTCATAGCCACAGAGTGTAAAAAGCCACACAGCATAGTGCACTTAGCATCCTGCTTTGGGTGCACCGTGCACTGAGGGTGGGGGAGGTATACTGTAGGCCTACACAGTGAACATAAGTGTAGGCCCCATGCATGGTGGGTTAAGAGCCAGGTGTACATTTCTATTTAAACCACATTGATAATCCTATTATTGAGTAGGCCGGTCCCCGACTAGACGCGGGGGTTCTGGTAATGATACGGGCAGCAGAGTTCTGGACCAGTTGGAGTTTACGGAGGAGATTTTGGGGGAGACCGAAGAGGAGGGAATTACAATAGTCCAGGCGGGAAGTGACAAGGGAATGGACCAAGATTGCAGCACTGTTGGGGGTGAGTGAGGGGCGGAGGCGGTTGATATTTCAGAGGTGGAAGTAGGCAGATCGGATGGTTTTAGAGGCAAAATAATAATTTGCATAAAACTGCAATATTGAGTGACTTATAAAAAAAATTATGTTTCACTTTAAAAAATAAAATCTGGTTGATCAGTTTGACCGTATTGGTCCAAAGTTCATGTGAAAAAAGCTTTTGTGCGCGTAACGCAAAAATCCCAGGAGGAGATAGATTTCTACTGTTTTTCATATAATTCAAAATGTTGGGAGATCTAAAGGTCAGAGGTCAAAAGTCAGAGTGTCAAAGTTGTTCGGCATGAGGAGACGCATAAGGTTTCATGGCTGTACGTCAAACAGAGCATGAGCTATACCTGTTCAAAGTTTGCACTTTCGAAGGCTTCCTACAGCGCCACCATTTGGCCGATTACTGTAAAAAGTAATAGCACACGTCACCACAGTAAGCTGAACACATTGATTTTTATTTTCATTTTCTGTCTAAGTATGTAGGAGTAGAACGTTTTGAGGAGAACTTGATATAGTATAGTATATAAATAATGACAATTTTAGATTAATTGGATGTGGGCTCGCCTGAAAGGCGAGCACATATATATGGTGTTATAGATGGTGTTATATTATTACATTGACATGACTTATATTAGAATTGTTACATTGACATTACTCCACCACCATTATAGATGGTGTTATATTAGAATTATTACATTGACACACTCCACCATATAGATTATATTATATTAGTCGACGGCCGGAATGTATAGACGGTACCCGGGAGCAGTATGGGTTTGCACCCCAGCCTGTGTCTTCCGTGAGGCAGAAGCCCAACAAATCCACGGTGAGGCCTTTAGGAGGGCCATTCAAACCGCAAGCAGAGCCTGCAGCACCGCCTTGCCCAAGTGGAGCTTGCGGTACTACCGCGGGCCCAACCCCTTCAGCTGAATGAAATGTTCGGGATCTGGAGCCTGGTGCAACGCAGTAATACTATGCCTCATTAAAACTATGCCTCATTAAAACTATGTCTAAACCTAACCTTGCACAAAAAGTTAGACCAAGGCACTCTTGAGGGACAGTTAAAAAGCCTTTATTTTAGGGCTAATGCATGGCAAGAATAAAAAATTCACCTACGCGTTGCGGCACATAATGCCTTCTTCAGGGTGACTAAGCAAAAAACTGAACAAACATGGCTTTTATAGTTTTGTTTTGTTTCCTCGCTGTGGGAGTTCAGTTCAGTCAAAGTAGTATTTCTGCATGAAGATTTTTCCACTTCCTCTGAAGACAGGAGAGAAGTTATAGATGAGAGCCTCGTCTTCTTCTAGAGGACTGGAGAACTGGTGATTACTCTTCATGGCTGGAAGAGGAGGAGAGAGAGAGAGAGAGAGAGAGAGAGAGAGAGAGAGAGAGAGAGAGAGAGAGAGAGAGAGAGAGAGAGAGAGAGAGAGAGAGAGCATAATTTAGTTAAGCTGCTGTAGGCCAGCTGTACTTGGTCTCAGTACCACTAGATCAACCGCATAAAACAATTTATGTGTATATCTATCTATTAGGGGTGGAATTACAATTACAATTTAAAAAAAAAAATTTTAAATACAATTTAACAGCGATTCGATACATATCACGATACATGGTTGACGATACGATACAATATTGGTTCATTCATGGCGATACGATACGATTCGATTCAATGATTTAAAATCGATACAGAAACTATTTAGCAAAGAAATTAAATCTATGTGAAAAGTGTGGATAGGGCAGGTTTTTTAAGGGAAACATGTATTATTATGGATATAAATAAGTAAACACAGTGATTATCTGACAAATATATGGACATTGTATTTGAACACATACCGGTATGGACAAACATGCACCTTGACATGAACCCAGAGATTACACACATTTATCGATAGACCAGTGTTGCTATATGGAAAGGAAAAGTAATTAAACCCCTCTTTTAATTTTTTTCTTCTTAAAAATGCTAAATATAATGCACAAGTAGATAGTTACGATACAATCGATTATTTGCACTACCGATTCGATACCATACAAAATCAAATGATACGATTCGATTTTAGCTGTTTTCATTTCGATATACTTCGATTTTTTTAATTAAAAACGATATTTCGATCCAGTTACTATATCGATACACACCTGATATCTATCTATCTATCTATACATCTATATATATATTAGGGCTGGGACTTTAACTGATTAATTGCGATTAATTAATTACAGAAAATTAACGCGATTAAAAAAATGTACGCATTTTAATCGCACTTAGTTTTTTCACCACAGAACCTTCAGTTTCGGGCATACTGATCATAGCGATGCACCAACCAAGAAGAGACAACAAACGCAAAGGGAGAAGTAGCCGATAAGAGCACTTTGCTTGGCCCAGTGGATGCGAAATTTAGATAAAAAAACTCACTTGTTGATTCACTCGTACAACAAAATGTGTTTTACTTGAAAAAAAATGCTTCTCAGGTCAAATATTGATGTGCGATTAAAATGCGATTAATTTGCGATTAATTAATCACAGAGCCTGTAATTAATTAGATTAAAATTTTAATCGCATCCCAGCCCTAATATATATATATATATATATATATATATATATATATATATATATATATATATATGTGTGTGTGTGTGTGTGTGTGTGTGTGTGTGTGTGTGTGTGTGTGTATATATATATATATATATGTATATATATATATATATATATATATATATATATATATATATTTATATATATATATATATATTAAGGGTGCAAAATATCGAGCCGAATATTGAATACCGAACCGAATGACCAATTACAGCGTGTCCCTATTCGCCGGAAAGGCCCAAGTCGTGTGAGCGTTTTAAAGTTGAAACGAAGTTGCTAGGCAAAGGTATGCCAGAGTAAAGGGCCATTTATAGTTACGTATGGTTGATTTTGTGTACGTTTGGGGGTGAGGCAGTATGTACGTTAATTGCGTCGACATGCATAGTTGCTCTCTCCGTTATTTATGTGCCGACCCGCTCTCCGCTCCAATTCTGCTCCCTTTTGGGCCGCGCGCCACATGAAGGTGTTTTTTTTTGCCAAAATAGCCTATGTAGAACCACAGAATTTCTTGACCCGACGACCGACGTGATGTTTGCTGTCGGCAACGGCAACGTTATCGCGGTAAATGCAACTCCACAAGGGACCGGTACAGATTGAGATTAACCACCCGGACTGAGTAATTATAACAAAACACACTGCACCCCACTTGCTGTTGGAGGACAGGCGGTGTGAGTGTGTGTGCGCACGCGTTTGTGTGTATGTTTTCTCATGCCAATAAAGCCGTTTCAGGCTGTGACTGTGAGGAGTCCAGTCTTCAGTGATTGCAATGACGTTCCTTTTTTCACGTTTCTTGCTAAATTATATTTCTTGTTGGGACACAGTTTCAGAACCACTGTCATAAGTAATGTTCCTAACTACTGCCATGGTTGACAAAAGTTCACCACGGGTAGTTCAAGCGTACGTACGTCTTTATCGGTTTTGATCCGTCGGGTTGAGTGCTGTCCGTAAGGTTACGGACAGAGTCAATTATGTACGGAGCTACGGAGCAACCGGATTAAATGACTCTCCCCCTCCGTTTCTTGTGTATTCCTGTGGTCGTTATGTACTACTATGCATGGTACTTAAATGGGAAGACAAAGTGTGACAGTGTGACAGACAACTGCTGCACGTTTCTATAGTAAATTGCTCCCTGACGGTCGCAATTAAAGGAAGGCTTCACCCATTTTCAACATCTTCATATAATTGGCCCTCACTAATGCGTCTCAGAAGAGACTGAGATCTCAAATGTTTTATTGTATTTTTATTAACGTGAGAACAATGCCTTCCATTATAGTATGCTAACTTTCCTGGAATAGAAAGGCTGCAGCTTTTCATCAGCTTGGATTCCCCATCGACGATATCACTAACTATTTTCTTTCAAATGTTTCTGAACTGTCCACAGCTCTACTCTGAGACACAGAGTAGACAAAAATGTCAGCATAACGAGCATTAGTGAAGACCAATTACAGTATACGAAGATGGGTTGAAAACGGGTGACGTCGTCCTTTAAGCACAAGCACAAACACACGTACACTGCACACGCACATACGCCTAGCCTCGCCCGTCTTACCTTCTGACACAAAGAAGCTGGCGCTGTAGAAGGAGACGGAGATGGCGTTGACAGAGTGAACCATACCAGGCTTGTCGACCCACTCGAAGGGAGCTTTCTCTGGATGCCACTGGACCCCGTAGAATGGATACCTGTAGGCTGATAGACATCACACTGTACTCCAGGGTTCCCCAATAGGCGGCCCGCGGGCCATCTTGCGGTCCGCGGGGGGCTACTGTCTGGCCCCCACCAACCCCAGTAATAATGGTGGTATAAGAGCAGCAACAACACTAGTATATCGTCGTTGTCGGGTGGAAACCTTGTATCTCCAAATTTGTACGTTCTTTCGCAAAGTAAAGCCCTGCTTCATCATACAAGGCCGTCGCACAAAAGTAGTGAAAACAGCAGATCTACAAGCACGATGCGAGGCATTGTGTGCTTGTAGATCGGCTGTTTTCACTAGTTAAAATCATTTTTAAAATGATAAATTCAAAACAAACGGTTTTGACTATTATAAGCCGCACCTGAATATAAGCCGCACCAGCTAAATTTAGAACAAAAAACAAATGTTTACATATATAAGCCGCACCGGACTATAAGCCGCAGGTGTCCTTCCTGCTTCCCGCTAGAGCGCCCCTGGTGGCTGTTAGCTGTACAAATCTATATATAAATCCTTGTCAAAGACCATTGTAAAACTAACTAACTGGCCGTTAGCTGTAAAAATCTTTATATAAGCCGCACCGTTGTATAAGCCGCAGGGTTCAAAACATGGGAAAAAAGCCACGGCTTATAGTCCGGCAATTACGGGTACAAGATTTTCACCCGACAACGACGATATCTGAACTGTCACTGGAGTAGTGGGAACGCCACCATCGCCCCCTGCAATGTTGTGGCCCTCGGCTTGGTACCCTAGACATAATTCGGCCCTTGGGGGAAACTAATTGGGGAACTCTGCTGTACTCCATAGAATGGATACATGTAGGCTCATAGACATCAAGGGGCTTGAGCCCCTGCCCTTTGAATCCGTCTGTAAAAAGTGCCCTCTCCAGACCATGAATGAAGTTTTTACTATGGTGAAAGGTAGGCAAATTACCTCTTTCCATGCAATACCTGAATTCCATGCCATTACGCCACATCTCCAGTATCGACTTGATTATGCTATTAGTTCAGTGTGGTATCACGCATCGAAAATAGCTGACCTCCAAGCTCCAAGCTTTGAGGTCTGCTATTTTCGATATTTCCACCAAAAGGCCCTTTTAGACATTTTAGCCCCTGCCTCACATTCTCTGCATGTCCCTGCAACACACTGTAGGCCTACTCCATAGAATGGTTATCTGTATGCTGAAATACAACATACTGTACCCCTGTGGTTCCCAAACCTTTTAGGTCATGACCCAAAAGAGACGTTTGACCAGGACCCAAACTAGTGATAAAAGCAGATATACAAGCTCACAACGCGTCGCTTCGCGCCGCGTCGTGAGCTTGTAGATCGGCTATTTTCACTATACTTCTTAACACATTGACCGCCATTTTAACATACCTCCGTACTCCCACCTGCCATTCGTCTCCATAGACTTCCATGTAATTGGGTGTGCACGGATCATGCACACCCATGCCTAGATAATGCACCACGTGTGTCCACATTGCTCACAGCTTTCAAACAAAAACATTCCGAATGGAAATCCGTTCAGGCATTCATGAGATAACAGCCACTATGTTTAACAAAGATGGCTGCCAAAATGGCTGCCATGCTTGAAAGATGGGGTTGCTATGGGGGTTAAACATGCAATTTCGCGATTGCTATCATGCCTACTCCATTTCTTGGGGTCAAAAAAAAATTTTGATTTTTTTTTTTTTTTTTTTTTTTTTTTTAATTCTCGGGACTATCGGGCCTGGCGGGGAAAGACATTGGAATAATCTCGGGACTATCGGGCCTGGCAGGGAATGAGTTAAACATTTGTCTTCAATGGAATTTCTCAGAATTTAGTTTTGATTTCTTCATGATATTATTGGAAAAAAAAATTAGAATTTAGTTTTTAATTCATGATTTTTTTTTTTGCTTTTTTGGGAATGTTTATTGAAAATGTAGGAAACAAAAGATAAAGGGGCCCATACAAATGTGTCCACGACCCACAAATGGGTCCCGACCCACTGTTTGGGAACCAGTGCTGTACCGCATAGAATGGATACATGTATGCTGAAATACAACACACTGCATAGAGCATGCATAAAGTGAATGGCAAATCGAGTGGCAAAGTGAGTTTAATGTCGTTTAATGCAATCAGATAGGACTTTTCTGTTTGGATGTACTGTATATGTTACAGTTTGGGTAAATCAGTGAGGTTGGGGTAAGAGCGCTCGTTTTGTCGTTCACCACACACCCCTAACACCACCTGGATCAATTCACCTTGATAGTCTCTTATCAGCGCACCTGTGTAATTCTGCGTAGTCACCATGAGATGGCGACAACAGCCATTCACTAGTGTAGTCGCTGACGTCACTCGTTTGCGACACCCCTTTCGTTGTTTATCTACTAGCCCAGCTCAGCTGTGTTTAGCCATTAGCTTACTATGCCTAACTCGAACCCTAAAACTATGCCTAACCCTAACCCTAACCTCCGTGGGGTGAGGTGCTATCATTCCTACTGACGCTACGTTGTTGTGGAGCAAAGCGACCGCTTGTTCCGCCCCGCGCCGCACAATGAGCGCTCCTGTTCTCAATTTCACTGAAACTCAAAAAAACTGTGACATATATATGTCAAGGCCAGAAAGTTCTTTTTTTGCCACTCATTACGCGTTCCTGCATAACTTCCGGGTATGATGATGATGATGTCACGTGCATACCCTCTCTATTGTATGAATATACTGCAGAATGGATGACTGTTTATTGCGACCGTAGGGAGCATTATTATTGCAACCGAAGGTCGCATTATACCCTGAAAAACCTTGTCGCTTGTCTGACTGTCCGTACAGGAAGTGATGTCAGTGTGATGTCAGTGAGTCACAGTGATGTGGTACAGAATGACTCATATATGGGCATAAAAAGGATGTCACGTGACATCACTTCCTGTACTGACAGTCAGACAAGCTACGAGATTTCTCAAGGTATAAAAGTCCATATATGGTCATTCCCAGAAAAAGAAAAAACCTTTTATGTCCATACATGGAGATTTCTGATATCGTTCATGTCAAATTCCAGGTCGAAAATGAGAATGTTAGGGTACCATATGGCCCATATATGGAGATCCACAGGCATCAAACCAAGGCCCTAACTCACCAAGGCCCTGCTTGGCATTACTAACTAGAAGCAGTGCTCTTCCGAGCACAGGTCTCCACCAGGCCAGGCGTCCTGGTGGTGCTACTGTATAATAGGCCAGTGTAAAAAGGGTGGCATATGTTCTTCACCTTAGACCTGTCATGGCAATCGGACACTGCATGCATGATTTGATGATTTGTTTTGCTAAAGTCTACCTGCTGGTGGCACTATAACAGGCCAATGTGAAAAGGGTAGCATTTGTTCCTTCACATAGTGGGAATATGTGTGGCAAATGTCACGGTAATTGCAAGCTGCGTTGATGATTTGAGGCATTTTGTTCAAAAACTGAGCAATCCTGCAAACTTTGGAAGCTAATATTAGCCAATCAGGATGGAATATGAAATATCAGACGGATCAGACTTGATCATATGACTATAGAGATACTGTGTACTGATTTGTGTTATTTTTGGAGAAAATCTGAAGGCGTAATATCCTAAAATGTGTTTTACACAAGTTGGCCCAAAGGTGGCGCTATAAAAGGCTGATGTGAAAAAGGCAGAGAAAGGGTTTTTCCTTGGCCTCTAGGGAGTGCGCTTACAAAGTTTGAAACTGATCGGTGGAGTTATAGGTAAAACCACAAATCGGCCTGTTATAGCGCCACCATGAGGCTGATTTCAAAAATTTGAAGTGGCATTTCTTCCTCGACCTAGTGGGAACGTGTGTGCGCGATTTCATGATAATTGCACTTTGGCGTTTGTGATTTGAGGCATTTTGTTCAAAACGGCTCAATCCTACAAACTTTGGAAGCCAATCTTAGCCAATCAGGATGGAATATGCAAAATCGGACAGATCCGTGTCGATCACATGACTGTCGAGTTACTGCCTAGCGATTTGTAGGATTTTTGGACAAAATCTGTAAGAGTAGTGCACAGAAATGTGTTTTGCAAACATCGGCCACTAGGTGGCGCTATAAAAGGCCCATTTGAAAAAATTAGGGCAGAGGTTCTAGATTGGCATCCAGGGAATGTGTGTGCTCACTTTGGCAGCGACCGGGCCAACGGCGACTGAGATTAGGTGCACACAAACTGTGAGGACGCACGGACGCACGGACGGACGGACGCACGGACGGACGCACGGACGCACGGACGGGAAAACATACTCTCCCCCATGCCTTCGGCTGGTGGAGACAATTAACGTACGTTTTTTTAAATCCCCAGGTTGGCGATAGGGCCTTTCTGTGTGGAATTTGCATGTTCTCCCCGTGTCTCCTAGGGTTGATACCCTCACAAAAACATGAACAAACTCCCCCAGAATGACAACAACTTGAATCGTCAGAGAAACGCTGTGGTTGGCCAGATGGCCAAGAATTGGCCATCGCATGTCAGTCGCATGTCACCCTGAGAGGTCGCAAGTCATCCTGAGGTGTCTTACTAGTACTATACTCCAACAACAATTATCTAACTACTACTATTCATTTACCAAATGTCTGTCTGTGTGTCCGTCCGTCTGTCTGCATGCTGACATCACTGATACTACACAGTGTCGCCACATTGGTAACAGCCGCATGCTGAAACAATGCCTACATCACAGACAGGTATTGTACAACTGGACGTCAATGGTGATTGTTCTGCCCAACAGGCACCGGTCTGGGTTCTCCAACATTACTTCTGAGACTACTATATCCATTCAGTCCTTCATATACTGTGCACACACCCCGGGCACAGGAGTAGTACAGTATTATAGGCAGATTATAATGCATTATTGAAGCAATAAGCCACAAGAGGTGAGTGGTTACCTGGTATTTTACACCGGCTGAGAGGCGTAGGGAGACATGAGGCGCAGTCTCCAACCCTCTCAGCTGGTGTAAAATACAGGTAACCACAAGCCTTGCGTGGCTTATTGCTTTTCTAAAACGGTTACAATATGGCAACATGAAAAATCATAGACATGTACACCAATTAAAACTGTTCTATTTCATTAATAATTCACTAGGTCTGCTCTGCAAGAAAGTAGTCCCCAGCTACAAGAAAGTAGTTCCCAGCCTTTTGCCAACAACACAGATGCAGATAATTGGTGCACTAGCTGTGGAACACTGTGGAAAGAAATAACGCACCAGGGTTTGATATAAACTGATTCGAGGTGTGGGTTATAGTCTCATATACCACAGCAATTAGGGGAAACCAGCCAATCAGAATCAAGGAATGGAACTAGCCGTTTTAGAAAAGTACATTTATAATGCATTATAGCCACAGACTACATGCTGTAGGAGGTTTAGCCATAATCTAGTGTACCTTCCATGGTAGAGATGAAGTCTGTGTTGCCATCACTGTTGGTGGATAAAACCTTATAGAATGTCTTCAGCTTGATGTTCTGGTTGTACTCCTGTTGGATCACACACACTTATAGGTTCGGATTTCTACTTGCATTTAGAATACTGTAGGCAGAGCATTTCTCTCTGTATATTAGTTGAATTTCTTAAGACATACTGTACTAATAGTTGGGGCGAATCCGATACTTCTGTGACGGCGAGAGCAAAGGTCCGTTTCTCAGTGGTTTTGTCAACTATGAAGGTTAAATAACAAATTGAGCTCCCACGTCCCTTGCAAAAATGCGGGCAAAATGTTTGACAGCTAGGGTAATTGTCAGTCTCACTCACTTACTATAAACTATACTATAAAGGAAAAAAATACTCCCAAAAAATCTGCTTTAAGTGGGATGTGAGGGGTCAAACTAGGGGTTTTTAATTATTCTGAATCCATTGCAAGCATTCGTTTAGCATGAAAAACATTCCTTGGGCTAAAAACGGCCAACAAAACTATGTTTTAGAGATGAGTCATCACTTTTCACAATCTTTTGGGGTCCGTTTTTAGCCCAAGGAATGTTTTTCATGCAAAACAAATGCTTGCAATGGATTCAGAATAATTAAAAAACCCTGGTTTGACCCCTCACATCCCACTTAAAGCAGATTTTTTTGGGAGTAATTTTTTCCTTTATAGTATAGTGTATAGTAAGTGAATGAGACTGAAAATGACCCTAGCTGTCAAACATTTTGCCCGCATTTTTGCAAGGGACATGGGAGCTCAATTTGTTAATTAACCTTCATAGTTGACAAAACCACTGAGAAACAGACCTTTGCTCTCGCTGTCACAGAAGTTTCGGATTCGAGAAGAGAAGAGAAGAGAAGAGAAGAGAAGAGAAGAGAAGAGAAGAGAAGAGAAGAGGTCCAAGCACTCTATGGAAAATAAGGGGTTAAGGAAAATAAGGAAAAAAGAAAATAAGGGGTTAACCTTGGACAAATTGCACTTAACTATACAGGGGAAAAAATCTATATAAATCTGCTTTTAGTAGCATGTGAGGGGTCAAACTAAGGGTTTTTCATGATTCTGAATCCATTGCAAGCATTTGTGTAGCATGAAAAACTTTCATTCTGCTCAAAACGGACCCACAAAACTATGGTTTGGTGATGTGTCATCACTTTTCACAGTTTTGTAGGAATGATTGTTTTTCGTGCAAAGCAAATGCTTGCAATGGATTCAGAATCATGAAATAACCCTAGTTTGCCCCTCACATGCAGATTTATCTTATGTATTTGTTTTTTCCTGTATGGTAAAGTTTATGGGACCCAAACCTTTTACAGTTTTTGTTGCAATTTGTCCAAGGTCTAGTAGATGTTTTCATATTGCTTGCATTAAAGAGAGGAGAGGAGAGTATTCACCTGCAGTGAGACACTCCATCCGTGGAAGTTGGAGGTGACGTTCTCCTCGGCCAGAGACTTCATCAGGTGTCTGGGAAACCCTCTGAACAAACGGCTGGACTTGGCCTCTGGAACACGCACGCACGCACGCACGCACGCACGCACGCACGCACACACACGTTCAGTCATATCAGGTGAGAGACTCGCAGTATAACCGCTGCCCCCTCAATTGGAAAGGAGCCAGTCATAGGTGCCACCTGAGTTACAAATGCGGAGAACAATTCTCGCATATAGTAATGTATGTGACAAATAGTAGGAATCTTAATTCTTAATCTTATGAAGATGATGTCACGCGCATACCCTCCATATTGTCTGTCTTATTAAAAAAGACAATGCCTACATAAAAAAGGGACCTAGATGGTGTCTTTTGCAACATAGTAGGCTAGGCTAGCTGTCCATCGAGGCTTGTGGCTCACGTTAGGCTCTTTACAGTGAACGCTTGTGGCAAAAGTGTTTTGGACACGCAGCAAAATACTTAAATATTTTGGCTGCTGACTCTGAGCGACAAACCTGAGCGGAGTGCAGAGTGAGAGGTACGCAAATCAAGGTGATGAGTGATGGAGCGGAGCGGGGGATGGGGGGGGGGGGGGGGGGGGGGCTGGGGGGGTCAAAGCGATTGAATAACAAGCGTAACAACCAGGGCAGGAATTTCATGGAGGCCATGAAGGCCATGGCCGCCGTTGCCCCTCAGTTTGGCCTTGTGCCCCTCTACTACTTTCTCCTCTGTCTTGCTTGTCAATATATGTAGACAGTAGACACCAGTGTCTCTTTCTTGCCATGTAGACACAAGTGTCTTTTTTTTTTATTCTGAAATCAACTCCCCCGAGTCCCCATCTTTAAACCAATCCAGTGACTTTGATTGGTGCAGGGCTGAGCATAGATCAGATTGTAAATCATTTATCTATTTCACTGCAGATTAGGTTATCGTGCCTAACCCTTAAATTCAACAAATTGTTTCAATTGACTAAAATCTTGTTTTATTTGATGGCCTTCCTGCCCTGGCATTTGGCCTTTGTGCCCTCAAAAAATAGACAACCCCTAAAATGACGGAATTCCCGGCCTGGTTACAACAGCCCCCTGGAGCGAGGAGCAGCTTTTGCAGGCACTCCACTCGTATGCTCTGCCTTGGACTGCCTCGGGATTCCCCTGGAGGAAGTGGCAAATATTGCTTGAGAAAAAGGACGACTGGAGCTCTCTGCCGGAACTGTTGCGCCCGCGACCCGATTCCGGATAAGCGGTTGAAGGTGGATGGATGTGATAGATAAGGATTGATTGATATCAATATAAAATTACATTTTAATCTTAGACACCACTTTCGGTGTTAAGTGTCAAGGTTATTTTGTTTTGATCTGATAACTAATGCACGGGATGAGATGTCTCCACTGCAGGTCTGTACAAAGGATGTTGACCAGAGAATGTCAATAATGTCATAATGCCCAGGACACTGGATAACACATTGGCGTTGTCCTTCGGGCTACTGGGCCCAACGACACGAAAACATCTGATATCCATTGTTATGTTATAATTGTCCAATCAGAATGTGACTAATGCCTTCTGTAACTCCATATACAGTATCTGTGAAATTATGTTTTGTATGGGCAGAAAGCAACTATGGGTGAACTATTGACTTGCCTTACTGTACGTTGAACTTCTGAACTATCCTGTTAATACAATTATTTCAAAGGGACTTATGTGGTGTGCTGCCTCTTTCTTGGACCTTGACTAACTGTGATTTTACTCTGTGAGTGGAAGCTAAGTCAATGGTTTACTTTCTAAAGGAATTAATACATGGGAATTAATCTAAAACCCATCAGGATGGTTATTAGGTATACATAGATCATCACCTGTGGTGAATGTAAGAGGCAGAGCCACAGCCAAGGTATCTGTCTGGGTGTGGATGTCCTTCTGCTGGGCTGTGAGGACCAGGAGCTGCTGGTGGCCAAGACAGATGCCCCAGATGGGGAAGTAATCCCCTGCATCGTTGGCCTGACGAACACGCACGCACGCACGCACGCACGCACGCACGCACGCACGCCACGCACGCACGCACGCACGCACGCACGCACGCACACACACACACACACACACACTGTCAAATTTCTCAGGGTTATTTGTGAGCGGTGCTAGACAGGAATCTCCATGTATGGGCATAAAATGTTATTGTATGTTGTGATGTCATGGGAACCACTCTAACAGACGACATGACATGTACAGCAACAATATAGATCAGGGTTCTTCAACGTTTTCAGGCCAAGAACCCCTTAGTTGAGAAAGAGATAAAGCAGGGACCCTCTCTACACTTGTTTTGCTGATTAAACTTTTACATCGGTTTCATAGATTCAGTTTCATAGACTTGTTTGACGGTTTGCTTGTAGATCGACTGTTTTCACTAGTTTTGTGCGACAGTCTTGTATGATGCAACATATTCTCACCTTCAAAGCGTCAGACAACTGACGCCCTGTCAAGTACCGTAAAGCGTTGGACGAGGGGACGCTTTGGGTATGCCTACTGTGTCAAGTGTTGGACGAAGTGGCTATGGCCAGTGGTCTAAGAAGAAAGAAAAAAAAAGTTGTTCCCGAAGCGAGATTCGATACCGCTATGAAGAGTTTACCAGCCACCCGACGATACCGTTCACGATGATGAAGCAGGGCTTTGATTTGTGAAAAGACGTACACATTTGAAACTTGGAGATACAAGGTTTCTCCCCGACAGTGACGATATTTTAGTGATTATGTTGCGAGTCAAAGCCATTTTGGACTGCCGTCAAGGCACCCCAGGGTGCCCCGTCACCCACTTTGAAATTAATGTGTATCTTCTAACTACTTAAACCGTCAATACTTGGTAAACTTGACCTTTCACTCTTTATGTAGTCTGCTCTTTTTTCCCCCTACAACAAACCTCTTTGCAGAAAATAGCCGATCTAGGTGTTGAGCTTGTAGATCTGCTATTTTTGGCTAAAGTTATATATGCAGTCCAGATCAGAAGCTCAAACAAAACAGACAGAGGGCAGAATGGAGAGGGGGTCAGACAGACAGATAGATGGAAGGAAGGCCCTTTCTTGAACTTTAAAACGGCGCAAATCGAACACCACCCAGGATTCGAAACAGCAACCATAGTCTGCAAGGGTAATGTAGCATGGTTGCTGTCTCGAATCCTGGGTGGTGTTCGATCTGCCAGTTGAAAGTTTAGGAAAGGTCCAGGATATGGGGTTGGTCAGACTTTGCCCTCTAACTTTGACTGACGGCCAACGCCAAGAAGTGCTGGGTTTCCTCTTGGAAACAAATTATGTCGGTTACACCATCAAGAGTATATTATGCGCAACATACCAGCCAGGTTTGTTAGTATCCTTGACCAGACCAAAGGCTAATCACAATTTATCGTGCACATTCATGTGCACATTTATGTGTCACCAGAAACTCCATTTGGAGTAGCCGAGATGCAAGAGAAACTCCTAAATGTCGCTGTCTGAAAACAGACAGGAGGTCAGACAAACAGACAGGAAAAGACACATTTCTATACATCTGTCATTTCAGGCCTAAGAGAGACCCACATTCTGCCTCCCAAATAGAGTTTCTTGTGGGTTATAAAGCAAGAGGTATGGAGATAGTCCCTCCCTCTTACAGTCACAGACCGGCAATGACAAAAGTATTTCTATATACCTGTCACTTCAGGACCTAAGAAAGAGAGACCCACCTTTTGTATTCATGAAATATGACATTCCATTTAGAATTGCCAAGACTCGTAAATGCCCCAGAATTCTTTTTGTTGAGTGGTGCTCGAATTTTGGCCTGATGTTGACTGGGTGTAGCCTGGGATCTGAAACAGCGATCATAATCTGCAAGGATCACAGACTATACCCAGTCAAAACTAGCTTGAAGTTCAGTTTGAACTTCAGGAAAAGTCCTGGATAAGGGGTTGGTCAGACTTTGTGGCCGAAGCCAAAGAAGTGCCGAATTTCCTGATCTAAATTGACATGAACAACACAGCATTTGATTGGTCTGTTCTGTTTGGCTAACACATGTCGTCATGGGTAGAACAGTTTCTGATTGGTCAATGTTTAGTTAATCAACTAGCAAATCGATGAAGAATGAAATAATCGTCCCGTGCTAATATGTTTTAGCTAAACACACTAAAAAGTGAAATATAGGAGCGGTTTGCACAGCTCAAAAAGGTTCCAATCACACAAAGATTTGGTGGCAGCCCAGTAGTATCTGTGAGGACCCCCTGGGGGTCCCGGACCCCCCGTTGAAGACCCCTGATATAGATATAGGACCATCTTACCTTCAGAGCCAAATCATAGAAGATCTTTACTGTTCGGTCAACCTCTGACGTCTGAAGAACAGCAAGTCCTCCTGGCAACAACAAACTGATGAAGAAGAGAGGGTTTTTTGTGTCTTTTGGCAGGGGTTCCCAAACCTCTTTGTCTCAGGGCACCCCATAAATATTTTGTTTTAATCCGAGGAACCCCTACAATATAATTTTCACTCCCAGCGCCTTATATTTATAGCATATCGTCGTTGTCTGGTGGAAACCATGTATGTCCAAAACCGTTCGTTTTGTATTTATCATCTATAAATTGTACTAAAAAAAAAATAAAAAATAAATAAATAGTGAAAACAGCAGATCTACAAGCACATGTGCTTGTAGATCGACTGTTTTCACTAGTTTTGTGCGACAGTCTTGTATGATGAAGCAGGGCTTTGCTTGATGAAAAGACGTACACATTTGAAACTTGGAGATACAAGGTTTCTCCCCGACAGTGACGCTATTTTAGTGATTATGTTGCGAGGAAAATGTTGAGATAATAGCCATTTTGGACTACTGTCACGTCACCCTGGGTGCCCCGTCACCCACTTTGAAAACCCCTGTTTTATGGTTACGTTGCTGCTCTTTTTATTTTTACGTTGTATTGTAAAGCACTCTGTAACCATTTGTGCCAAAGTTCATTATGCTTTTTATCATAATAATTTAAAAGCAAGCTCACCCATTAATGGAATGAAATAACTTTGCATACTCTTCTTCTGTGAGGTTGATTCTGCTTAAACAAAGAGAGAAGAAAGAAAGAGAAGCCTGTTAGATGTAAAATTAAGTTAACTTAACTACATTACTTACAGTACAATACAAAACACATACAAAAAGAAAAATAAACTGTTGAAAAGAAAGATTGTGTACCAGTTACTTTACTTGAATCAAGGGATAGCCTACCGTCTTTGCCATGGCAACACTGTTAATCTGTTTCATGATAATAGTTATATTATAAAATATATCATAATATAAAATGTTATTAGAAGGTGGGGAAACCATACTACGAGTGGTCAATCATATGATTTTCCAGATAGGTGAGAAAGGTTTGCATACATCTGTATAATATTTCTTGAAGAATGAGTTATTTTTTTCTAAGGTTATACAGCTATTGACTTCTGTGATCCACAACCAGGTTGGCAAAGGGTGTTCAGGTTTCCATTTTAATGCTATGCTTTTTTTTTTTTTTTGCAAAAATGGCCAGTAAAGTTTCTGCCAGTAAATCTGTCAGTAAATGTGTTAATGAACAGGTGGGTGTCGCTACATGAAAAAACATAATTTGAACACTTTCTGTACACTTTTCTGTATCATAGCAGCCGTCTTTAACATCATCAAACGAAACTTTCCAAAATGAAAAAATGTGCATGTGTGTGCATTAGGGCATTCACCAACTATTCGAAAATTCGAATATTCAAATATCAAAATCACTATTCGACGTTGTTCACCGAAGTCGAATATTCTTTATTTTTATTTTTATTGTTTTCTCTTTAAAAAATATATAGTTTATAAAGCTTGGCTAGATAGGAATTCATAAGAATGAGTTGTCAATGCCCCTGGTGGATGCATTTGTTAATGCTCTACACCAGGGGTTCTCAAACCTTTTTAGGCCGTGACCCCCAAAATAAACATATTTGAATTGGGGACCCCCACCCTGACAAGCACTTAGAATTGTAGGCATTACATTTAATTTGACTCAGTTCCGCAGATAAATATTGTGAAAATAGCCGATCTACATGCTCACAACGCCTCGCGTTGCGAGGTGTTGTGAGCATGTAGATCGGCTATTTTCACAATGTTCGCCTCTTGTTTACTTAATATTTGACAGTTTGGCCAGTCCTGTCGAATATTCGACTATTCGAATACTTTGAGGTCGAATAATTTGAATACTAAAAAGCACTATTCGGGAATGCCCTAGTGTGCGTGCGTGAGTGTGTGCGTGCATGCGTGAGTGTGTGTGTGCGTGCGTGCGTGCGTGTCTGTGTACCTGACGGGCGCCACTCTGGCACCACCAGACTCCAGGAACTTGACGAAGGAGGCCGCGATGTAGGAGGAGCCAAGGGCGCTGGTGTCATCCGAACGGTTCTCCTGAGCCAGGATACCTACAGATAACACAGAGCAGGGATTATCAGACTGCTGAACTGTCAAGGGGAACACACACTGGACGCGGAGGCGGTGCGGAAGCGGCGCGTCAAAACATACGGCCCCAATATTTTCAATGAACTAACCCACACCGGTGCCCGTCAGACGCGCGCAGCCGCGGGTCTGCCGCCTCGCCTGACGCGCCGATACGCCGCTGTTCTATTTTTCCAGCGTTGCCGCGCATTTAACATGTTCTCCCATGGTTCTCCCCACCGGGGGAAATGGATGTGCTGTGTGGCAGCACGCCGCTTCCAGTTGGGGTTACCTCGCGGCACTTAACGTGTATCGATACCGTGACGCGACGCTGCGCACCCGCCCGCGTCCAGTGTGTGCTCCCCTTAGTCAGGGAAAATTAGCAGAATACCTGTCAAATCCAAATTCAACATCCCTAGCAAAATGTTTGACAGCTAGGGTAATTCTGGGTCTCATTCACTTACTATACACTGTATAGTAAGTGAGTACTAGTATAGCAGTGGGATGTGAGGGGTCTAACTTGGTGTTTTTAATTATTCTGAATGCATTGCAAGCATTTGTTTTGCACGAAAAACATTCCTTGGGCCAAGAATGGACCCCATACACCTTGTGAAAAGTGATGACTCATCACTAAACCATATTTTTTTTTTCGTCTGTTTTTGGCCCAAGGAATGTTTTTAGTCCAAAACAAATGCTTGTAATGGATTCAGAATAATTCAAAACACCTAGTTAGAACCCTAACATCCCACTTAAAGCATATTTTTGGGAGTGATTTTTCTTCCCTTATAGTACAGTGTGAGACCCAGAATTACCCTAGCTGTCACATATTTTGCTAGGGATGTTGAATTTCAATCTTTGTTAGATATGTTACTTGATACCTTTACGAACACATTGGTGAAGAAACCATTGTTTGGTAAGGAATTTATTCCCAGGTTTTATAAAAATTCCCTGACTATGTTCTATTGAGCCAGGATGGATTGTGTGAAAAAGGTGTGGCCTTGCCAAGCTAGCTCCTATACTCGGGCCGCCATCTTGGCCTTTCAGATTCTTGGATAAAAAGAAGCGAGCACCGGAGATTCAGAGAACGGCAATGACAGTTCGCTGGTTATAGACAGAAGATTTTGGATAATTGGATTGGTCAATGCAGAAGTACTCTATTACAAGAAGAAGTCCAGTATTCAACATTTACTTGCGTAAAAGTAAAGTATTGGTATCAAAATGTAATAAAAGTAACAAAAGTTAAAGTAGGCCTACTAATTGTGCATAATGTCTCGTTATCAAATGTATTAAACATACATTACATTGTGAGCTTTTGGATCAGCTATATTTAAAATGGCCAAAATGTATATATGGCTGAAGTGGTTAATGTATGTATGTTTTGTAATAATAATCAAAATCTAAAAAGTAGTAGCCTAAAGTTTTGAAATAAATGTAGTGGAGTAAAAGTAGCCTACAATATTCGTGTTACGAACGTTTCGGGGCAACAATATAGATGGAGATCTTGAGAACCCCTATGGGGACGGACCCCTATTCCGGAACACCGCTACTTAGAAACCCCTCTATTTCGAAACACTGCTATTCCGAAAAATTAGAAACACCTCTATTCCGAATATAGGACTCTCTCCCCTTCGCTCATCCCCCCCCCCCCCTCTCTCAACCCCCCCTCACTCCTCGCGCTCATTACTTAGAAACACCCATCACCCATTCCCTCTCTCAATGATGTGTATAGGACTCTCTCCCCTTGCGCTCACCCCCCCCCCCACCCCCCCCCCCCTCTCCCCCCCCCCCCTCTCTCTCTCAACATGGGCAACTGGTGGCCCGGGGGCCACATGCGGCCTCCACCTTTACTTAATGCGGCCCGCAGGTAAATACCGGAATACTGATATTGTAATTGATTTCAGCTGTTTCAATTCCAAACATGACCTGCTTTAATTCCATCAGTCTATATTAGTAGCTTAATGACTAGTATAGTAGTATTAAAATATATTTTTTTATGTCCAATGTATTTGTATTTAGGTTCATAAACTTAAAGTTAACATGAGTATATAACTAAATGGGTTTGAAATTAAATCAAAATGTTACATTTCAGGATCCCAATTAAAAAATAACCAAAAATTAAACAAGATTCCAATTCAAAAGAAGCAAAAATAGCCGATCTATAAGCTCAAAACGCATCGCGCTGCGATGCGTTTTGAGCTTGTGTATCTGCTATTGCATGAGATACTAGAAAGTGACAAAGTAGAACTTGGCAATATGCAATGTGGCCCTCTGGAGTGAAGGTGGAAATATAGTGGCCCTCGCCGCCATCAAAGTTGCCCACCCCTGCTCTAAATATTCACTATATATTTCCTTTATTTGTAAGAATTAACTTGGTAAAGTGTCTTTTCAGGTTGTGATGACACGTTGCCTACCCCAACCAACATCAAACACCTGTGTATTAATCCTTCATTATTCTTCCTTTTATTAAATACGGTACAATAAAAGTCTACCTCTGTCTTGCCTGTATGTCCTTTCGTGAAAGCAAACGGAAAGTTTGAGCTGCCATCTTCTTATTAGTGTTGAAAAAGAGAATGTATCACTGATAGACGCTCTTTTTTTAAGTTGCCAATAACATTGTCAACGAGTACCTGTCTGTCTGTGATGACGAGGAGCTGTCTAAGGTGCTGATCTGTTAACAGATCAGCTCCTTAGACAGCTCTTCGTCATCACAGACAGACAGGTACTCAATGTTATTGGCAACTTGACATTGCACTATTAGGTTGTGTTGGTAGTTTCTGAGTATTTTGCTTTGTTTAACAATGACAGTGAGATACTTGTTTGCACTAACTAGCATTGACTGCTATGGTCTCTTTTGTAAGACACTTTATGTATATATACTTATATATTATTCGCCCCCTCTATTGATGCACCTTCTCTTTATTGGTACTGTACTGCTCTTGTTTTTGTTTTGTTTTTTCCCTCTTATCTATCTTTTCTTACGTCTCTGTAACTTTGTAAATAACTGTATACTGCTGTGCTACAACTGGACAACTGAATTTCCCCCTTGGGATAATAAAGGTATCTATCTATCTATCTATCTATCTATCTATCTATCTATCTATCTATCTATCTATCTATGCCAATAAAGTCTTCAATTTGCCAAGGCCAATAAGTTTGAGGCAATCTTGTACAGTACAATATTGCCTCAAACGTATTGGCGGGTCACAGAGTATTTCTTCATTGCAGTAGGCATATTGATATACTTCAAGACCGGCTTAAAGACCGGCTTGCGCGCGCACACGTCTCTGACACACACACACACACACACACACACACACACACACACACACACACACACACACACACACACACACACACACACACACACACACACACACACACACACAGGCTACACAGTACACAGACTACACACAGAGTGTATGAGCCGCGGACTTCAGTGCATGCTCCAGTGTGCGTTCCATTACAGCAGGAGAGGGCTCAGAGCTGGGGAGGAGGAGAACGTTGGACCCTCGTAATAATCTCTCACACCGTTTTGGTAGAAGACGCGGTTAGGGTGGATTCTATAGCAGATTCTATAATATTTTTACCCCTAGAACTGCTTGTTTTCAAATTTGCTTTATGAAGTCGCATCTCCTCCTCGCACAGTTCTGTTGGGGTAGTTTCACAAGATAATGCTCAGCACTCAACTCCGCCCCCTTCCGTCATATTACCACATCAAATTAATTTATTTCAGTTACTGTACAGAAAGTACTACTTTCAGTACAGTAACTACAATAAATTAATTTGATTGGGTAATTTAACATGGGGGTACATGACATCATCAAAAAATTATGATAATTTGATAGCCTTAATTAGTTTTGGCCGTGTCAGCCGGTCTTTAAGCAAAACTTTTCCACTGTGCAAATTGTTGGTATAGGGTTAAAGGGTTAGGGTTAGGGTTAATACTACAAATAATTTTCCTCTATAACTACAATGTAAAAACACCTTAAATATTGTATTTTTTCAAGAAATAACAAATAACCATGTGTGGTCTATCCCTATCCCTATGGAATTTATGGCATGCATATGAAAATAAAAACAAACATAATACTTCCTATGGTTAACATGAGCATTAAATCAATATTTCAAATGTGTTTGTGTTTTTTTTTTCTTGCACATGCATGCCAGAAAAATTACACATGACATTTATGACATCATCAACTTGCGACAGGCATTTCCCCTATTGAGTGAAAGATTAGCTATTTCTAGAAGAAATAAGATATTTAAGGTGTTTTTCATTTTACATTGTAGTTATAGAGGACAGTTATATTGTATTAAGGCATATTTGTCGTATTAGCCAGGGATCCTTTTAAACGTGTCCATCCTTTGAATGGGTTGAGCCCACTAATGTTGAGTCCTTTTGTACTGAAGAGATGAATATTGTGAAGACTATTTCAGATAGACAAACCCATAGGGGAATATATTTCTCCCAGAAGTAAAGTAACTATGGTTACATAACGTAACCTCCAGTTGTTGACACTGGGTGTTGACACTTCTCCAACAGGATCTGGCATGTACCTGTGCCTCCCTCGAGGTTCAGATCAAGTTTTCCTAGGAGCCTACTGGCACCAAGCCAGTTAAAACAGGATGCAAATAACAGCCATGTGTCTTCCTCCTTCTCCTTGTTCTTCAGCATCTCCCCCTCCCCGTCGGATTGGTTAACTCCATGCTTGTCTTCTTCCTCACCCTGTCTTTTGGTCTGCATCCTCCTCATCCTGTGTCACACTGTTCTCTTTGGATCTGCGTTTTTCCTCCTGATAAATCATACTTTTTCCTGGAGACATATTATGTACTAATATATTAGTTTTATATATTGAAACATAGGTCGTCCGGTCTCTATGGCAATATTATTCATATCCATCGCTAGTAATACTTGAACTGAATGATCTGCAGGTAGCTCAACTCAATAGGTCATTAGTTATCATCATATAAGAACCACCCTGGCTTAACGACAACAAATTATCAATTCACCTGGGAAAAACTGTGTCCATCCTCTTTGGATCAAATCATAACCTCAAAAAAGTCGATAATAATAACACAAAGTGGGTGACAAGGTCATAACACGAAAAAACGAAATCTCCTACTTAGGATGTATCCTTGAAGCTAATCTTTCCAGCGAAAAGATGACTTTTAAAGTATTAAATAAAATCAACCAACAAACTCGTTTCCTACAGAGGATCGCCCCAATGGTCAATTTCAACACACTGAAGACCATAGCTGGTGCAATAATCCAGCCCCTCTTTGACTACGGAGTCCACGTATGTCCAAACTCCAAACAGCCCAAAACAAACTAATTAGGGTCCTGCTTAACTTTCCCTATCAGACTCACCTCACCGCTACACACCAGTTAAGAGTGGGGTGGCTCAGAGTAGATGACAGAGTACAGCAACTTGCAATGGGCCTGGTGTGCAAGATACACTACACCACTAAGCCCCTTTTCGACTGCAGTTTTAGCACCACACCACACCACACTACACCACACCACACCGCACCACATAAAAATATCTACATTTTCCATTACAAAAAAGTACCCCTATCGGTAAGAAACAAATTGACCCTTTTAACTGTGATTATAATACAATATAAATTTGTATTACAACTATCCTAATTATAATGCACTGTAATGGATTATAACTGTGATTATAATACATTATAAAGTATTAATGTATTACGATGATAATTATAATACACTATAATAGATTATGATAGTGGTTATAACACAATAGAATCTATTATCATGTATTACAACTATATCCTGGTGGTCTAAATGAAAAGTCAGTGAGTGATCAGTCATTATGAAGTGTTTGGCCCTGTTTGGCCTAGCTCAGACCTACTCTAGAGTGGATACTTTTTAGTACCCTGTTTAGTACCACTTTCACACCACTCTACCCAGGTCCTTGTAGTGGAAAACCTGGCACAAGTGGGCGGTGTGGTGTGGAGTGGTGTGGAGTTGGGCCAGTGGAAAATGGGCTTAAGATATCCATGTACCTGGCAAAATACTTTAAAAACTTTAAGGATGTCCACAATTACAACACCAGAGGCAGCACCACAGATCACGTTCAACCGAGTCACCTCAAAGAAAGGGTCAAACTCGTTCTTCTGCTATACCACAAAAATGTGGAATGCCCTACCGAAGGTCAAAGGAGTGTGGATCACTAGCATCCTTTAAAATGGCCCTGAAAAACCACTTACAGGCAGCAGCCGTTTGCAACTGGTAAAACAAACCTAGCCCAGCCCTACCCTCCCCTGCCCCTTCTTTGTACTTACTGTTTGTATAGACTTTCTGTTTTTTTTTTCTTTCTTTTTATACTGACTATATCTACTGCATAGTACTGTGTTGTGTTCTATTCGTCTGTCATTCAATGTTATATGAGATACTTAAATGGTTTCCTGTGGAAATAAGCTTAGTCTTTTCTAGGATCTCCTTTTAGTAGACCTTGTACCAGTGAACAAACTGTACTTTTTCCTATGCAAACTCCTAATAAAGTCTTCAATCAATCAATCAAACCCTAGAGCATAGCTGTTTCATCATTCTTCCATATATTAATATCGGTTATGTCTGTATTAGGATGTATTAGGCAATTTAGGCATGAAACTTTGAAAAACGTTAGATTATTCATCATGTACTGTAGGTTTATTGAAGATAGCCTGTAACGTGGCCATGCCCTGGAGATATTGTACTATATGTTGCACTAGATGATGATTGACCCATTCCCGTTAGGTAAGGTATTATGGCACCTCATCTAGGTAGTGTGCTACCAGTGCAGCGCTACCAATGCAGAGACATTGCTCCCTGTATCACATTCAGACTGCACTCATTGGCTGCACTGGCCTTCTTGCCAGTAGGAAAGGGTTGCATCTTTTGAGATTTAAACTGGTACGTCACCCACTTCTCACTGGCATCCAGCTCTTGCTCTACCTCTTTCCGAGGAATCCTTTCCAAGACATTTCAGCTCTGATTCAGATTGATATGTGTTTTGTGTCTGTAAAAATTACAATCCCCAAATAAAGTATGTTCCTATTCAAAAGTTACGTTTTCACTCTACTGGATGGTGGCCATCTTGAATTATGGGGCCAAAATTAAGTATTGTGATTAAAATGGTGTCAGATTTTGAATCCTCAAGGTTGACTTGTAAAGTTTGGATACGTTTGGTATGTGACCATGTGGTCTAGAAACTAATTGATATACATAAACATTTTGTATGGACATACTAGCTTTTTACATGAACAAAGATACTTTATTGGTATATTTACTGCCTCATTTGTGGTCAGATGTACAGGAATAATAACATTTGTGAAAATAAGTACTTGGAATAAAGCAACAGAAAATGACCACGTGTTTGCTTTGAGTTGTTACATAATGCATAAAATATTCTAATTAAACATGCATTATGCTAATCAAAGGAGGTCTTATGATTTAAATGGTGTCAGATTTAGTATACTCATGGTTGACGTGTATGAAAAACGTCTTCATACATGATTCTAGGTCATCTGGAGAGAGACAGCCGCTGATTTCCGCGTCCACAATACAATAACAACAAAGTCTATAACAATCTTGGTGTGTGAAACCTACCGATGATGGGCCGGCAGTTTCCTCTAGCGTGCCCCGTGGGCCCTGGGGTCTGCTGGGGGCTCAGAGCATCCAAGGAGGCCAGAGATGTCAACATGATTGGAACACTCATCCACGGAATGAAAACCATTAAACTAAACTAAACATGCTCAGAGCTGTTGTACCTGACAGTACAGCATGGCTCGTCATGTCGTCTACTGGTTGGCCCGAAATACTGTCAGACGAGTTTTTTTAGGGTAAATAAAAAACTATAGGGTAAACATATCTGGGGGCTCTTAATTCCTTGAAGTGAAAAAACGACATTTGGAAGCAAGCCCAAATAAGTGACAACACTTTAGGAACAAGCCTAAACTACCAATATCTACAAGAGACTTTACAGCCCAAAAAGTAGCTTACAATAAGCAGACATGGCAACACTGGTCTAGCTATACCTGTTACATACATGTATGCAGTGGTGCTGTTGCACGTCATTAGAAGACAGTCTACCTACCTTTAGTGGTGTGACATATCAACCAGTAGAAGAATTAGCATTTTAACCTCATAAACCCTGGCTAGCATAAGAGGCTACTCATAGGCTAATAGGCAAACCTATAATTGAAAATAAATTAGTTGAACATTTATAATAACATTTATAAACAATATGCATTCTGTACTTTTGTTTTACTTTCAAATGTGGAGTGGTGTTTTTCAATGTAGACATGGTCAGAATCCACATATTTTTATAGTTTCAAAGTCGATATGGACAGGAAATAAGTGAGAGGAAACAGGACTCGAACCCACGGTTCATAAGCCTTTACTTCTAAAGCTTATGAGGGTAGCCTTGGTGCCAGCACCTCTAGGCCAGATCCGGGCCTTTTCTATCATTTCTAGATATCTCACCAATATTTGGAGTCATATCACAACCCAAAGTCTACCAAAGTGACATTTTGCCATCCCCAACATCAGAGAAAACCCTTACAGTTATGCATTTCTACAAAACACTGAATAGTACAGGGGCTAATAGTGATATTTTCACAAATTGATACCACCCAAGGTGACCGTACGTTTTTTACATTTTTGTCTTCCTACATGATAACCCTTTCTGAGAAGTAGCTTAATTGATGTTATCACCCGCTAGAGTCGGTCTCCCATCGACTTTCTATACAGGAGGAAAATACCCAGAAAACATTTTTTTTTTCTGGGTATTTAAAGGGGAGTTTCGGTCAAAAACGACTTTCCTACCTTTGAAATGATGATCCAGGAAGGCTCTGGGCTGATCGGGGTGTTGTTTTACCCAAAGCAGCATTTTGTTCATTTTTCGATTTTCTCCCCTGCACCCCACGGCTCCAAAACGGCACCTTTAGGGTCGTACCGTAATCCGGTTATTATTCTCGCTCAAAATTCACTTTTCTCGCTCGGTCTCAGTCCCTCATACTGTAGTTAGCATATCCGAGCTACATCAGCTCCTGGTCGCCGCCATGTTTGTTTACTTCAAGCTCAACTCTGAACTCTCAGCCCAGGAGAGAAACACTGGGAAATCCCGTTCCCGTTGGGAAACGCGCGTTCACGAGCTGCTGCTGCTCTCACAGCTCCACCTCCCTCCCCCCACAGCCTGTTACCTGTTGAGGCAGACAAGAGGCTACACCATACATCACTCTGCAGACTTTGTCGACATAGTTACATCTTTTTTCTTTGGCTAAGAGCATTTTTGTGTTTTATTGTTCGTCGCGCGTCGGGGAGTCACGCGATACAAAACTGGATTTCCCAGTGTTCTCTCCTGGGCTGAGAGTTCAGAGTTGAGCTTGAAGTAAACAAACATGGCGGCGACCAGGAGCTGATGTAGCTCGGATATGCTAACTACAGTATGAGGGACTGAGACCGAGCGAGAAAAGTGAATTTTGAGCGAGAATAATAACCGGATTACAGTACGACCCTAAAGGTGCCGTTTTGGAGCCGTGGGGTGCAGGGGAGAAAATCGAAAAATGAACAAAATGCTGCTTTGGGTAAAACAACACCTGGATCAGCCCAGAGCCTTCCTGGATCATCATTTCAAAGGTAGGAAAGTAGTTTTTGACCGAAACTCCCCTTTAAGTAGGATGTGAGGGGTCTAACTAGGGGTTTGTCATGATGCTGAATCCACTGCAAGCATTTGTTTTGCACAAAAAACATTCATTGGGCTACAAATGGCCCCAGAAAATGATCGTTTAGTAATGAAAAGTCATGAGTCATCACTTTTCATCAGTTTCATCAGTTTTGTGGGCGTTTTCTGGGGCCATTTGTAGCCCCATGAATGTTTTTTGTGCAAAACAAATGCTTGCAATGGATTCAGCATCATGACAAACCCCTATGGCCTAGTTAGACCTCTCACATCCTACTTAAATACCCAGAAAAGAATGTTTTCTGGGTATTTTCCTCCTGTATAGAAAGTCGATGGGAGACCGACTCTAGCGGCTGATAACATCAATTAAGCTACTTCTCAGAAAGGGTTATCATACCAAAATATAAACTAGAGACATGTACGAAGAAGAAAATCCAAAAAATGTACAGTCACCTTGGGTGGTACCAAAATTTGTATTAGCCCCTGTACCAGAAACATTGAATGCCAAATTTAGTTTAAGGACTTGTTAGCTTTAGGGTTATATTTATGTTTAATGATGGCGTTAGTCATGTGCTTGAAATAAATAAAAACATCCATGATGAAGTCAACATGCAGACCAACTAGGCAGGTTATAAGCACGTTCACACACAACAATTTGGGGATTTTGAAACATCCAGATGCAATGCTTTTTTGTTGTGCTTTGCATACTGTCACTGTGAGGTTTTCTCTGGCAACCAGGCCAAATCTACTCTCAACTCACATCTGCGTAATGACTGACCTCTTGTGACGAGTTGTGGAACAGCAAAAATCTGTTTAATTCAGTTTTGTAAAAGTATATAAGACAAAATAAACAAAATAAGTCAGTTGTTTATTGTATACCCACCTGGGATGAAAGTTTTCATCAGGTGGGGCTTCTAAAACATCACAATTGTATCAAAAATCACATAAAAGCTTTGCAAGTGCAATGGTGCTATAGCTGCCTTACGGGTTACTTAAATCAATAGCTAAGATGACAATGTTTTTCTTTAATTGTGGTCCCCTAGATTGATATAATCGTCACTGTTTGCCAAAACCTCTTAACTCCATTTTTGAGTTTTTTGATTTTTTGGCATAAATCAGGGCTATTCAACACCCTTTTTTAAGTGTAAAATAATATTGAAACAATGGAAAGTAGTAAAAAGCCCTTCGGTCAAAACTCCTAACTCCACTTGAGCTCATTTTCCCGAAGAAAATATATTTATAGTGCTATATACAAAAATGAGGAAAAGGAGATAACTAAGGCTTCAATAACAAACTTAACAGATACAAACCAAACAAACAACAAGCCACAAGGTTTGAAGGCGCAAGCGAGTCTTCACGTTTAGAACTAGAAGTTTCTCAGAGCTGTCATGTCAGAGTGCAGGATTTGATGGTGTCACAGAAGCGCCATACTGTAGGAATTGTACGTTTGACAGCTCTCAACTAGTAGTCATCTCAACCCTGCAGGAACACAGAATTAAAAAAAAAGTAAATAGGAAAACAATACTAAATAATATAAAGCAAATAATAAAGAATACGGCTATAACACCTACCTATGAAATATCAAGGGCTTGGGTATTGACAGGCGTGTGTGACATTGAAAAGCTTCTTTGACCTAGAAAAGTGAAGAACAATTAAGATTAAAATAAATAAATACAAAATAAATCATTGGAGCGCAGGCCTCCACCAGACCCAGGACCTAGCCTATGATCTACAGTTCAAGAGTTATAGTCCAAATCGTGAAGAGACCTGTTAAAAGCGCCAGATTAAAAACATTTGCGACAGGGGTTCTTCCTTGGAGTACTGGGAATGTATGTGCAATGTTTCACACCAATCGGTCCAACAGTACCTGAGATTATCTATTCACAGACACATGACAGACACAGGATGGACGGACAGGGGTGAAAACAAAGTGTCAGGCCTTTGGCTGTTTGGCCTGGCAGAGGCAAAAAGTTCACATTTCCATGAGTTCAATATTATTTACATATCTGCGAGGGAAATGTAAATGACTGTGTACACAGTATAATCTATACTTCACTCTGTCTGCATACTAGGACAAAGAGTGATGTTAAAGAAGCATTCTCATTTAGTGTGATGTCTTCAAATCATCATGGGATATGAACCAAGTCTTATTTAACAACTGTTTGCTTTTGGCTGGTTATCAGCAACTGGTCATTGCATAAATAATAATGAATAATAAGCTGGCCCAATGACATTACCCACTGCAACATGTAAATAATGGAAGCAACACAACTCATACAGTAAACTCTGGAAGAATGTAGGCCTATGTATGAATTTGGCTGCCATTTGAATGCATCTTTCTGCAGACTGGGAAATGTACAATGTTGATGAGGACCAGCCGAATACACCATATAAAAAATTGGAGTGTGCATAACTAACTTTAATGATAGTTCAGTTGAACAGACAGATGATAACTGGTTTTCAACCGACTTAGTCTTGTTGTTCAATATAATAATCAAGTTCAGCTGAACCTTTTGGAAATATTTGTTTTTCAGAAAACTTATGTCAGGATTTAGAAGGCGTTTTTAGGGCGGATTCACACTGCGGTGCGTTCTCGAGACTGCTTGGCAGACAGTCAGCACACACTGCTTTGGTTGTGTATTGTTGTTCTGTTATTGTTACAACTCAAGATAACGTCAATGTAAAACTTTATATTTGCTCAAAATTCTGACAAGATACTCTTCTTCTGTGACATGACATTTTATATCTCCCAATTAAAGCCCCATGGTCAACAAACACCCCCAGGAGGCACGTGAATACCATTACAGTTGAATGAAGTGTACTCCAGGGAGTCCAGGCACAGGAGAATTTTGGCCAATGTGAATGCTGGTCAGCGGGGACCAGGCAACTGTTTTCAGAAACAGTTCTAATCAATCGGATTGCAGTGTGAATCCGCCCTAATCGAGCTCAGTCCTAAATGGGTTAAATAATCTAAAGGAAAAGTTAAAAACATATTCAGGTTCAGCTGAACTGAAACTCAATGACCGATATTAAAGATTACCTCGTTCTTTTTTTCCAAGTCTGAAGCCTAATCCGAAGACTGCGATGATTACACCAATGACAGCAAAAGCAGCACAAATAACCGGTTTAACTGTGAGGAAAAGAGGGGACATATCCATCCGTATGTTTGTGAAAAGTCTCAGGGTCAAACAGGTACATCAGACACATTGATTAATAATAACTTACTGAACCTATTTTGAGCTTCAGATTTCTCAAGCACATCTGTGAAAAGAAAATATAAGTAACATCATAAGTAAGTCATAAATAACATCATCTATCTATCCATCCACACACACATGCATATTCGTTTTTTTTTTAAACACTGAACAAAACATGTACTTAAATAAAATAGCAAAACTGAACCATGTCTCACCACGAAATGGGTCTTGTTCATCAGAATAAATGACCCTGGATGCCTCCTTGACGAAACCGGAGGAGAAAAGCACCACACAGCGGACCTGCGTATCGTTGTTACAGAACCTTTCCATTGTGACAGTACTGGTCACTGTGACGGTGCCGTTGGTGTTGGCTGTATGGATGGTGGTGTAGTTTGAAGATCCTTGGAGTCTGCATGAGACCTCCAGAGTTACAGTTGGAGCAGGCTGGGACACAGTCGAACAGGAGGCAACTATCAGCGTTGTGCCACTGAGTTTTGTGATGTGCAATATGGGCTCAGGTTGCTCTGCAAAACATTTATACATTTAAAAATTAAGACTCTATATACAGTATAGCAGTAATAATATCTATTCACAGTTCGTCAAAAAAAGCTGAAAAACAAGGGGACACACACAATGTGAATCTTCTTACTATTAATTTACCGTATGTCTGTCTGTCCGTCTGTCTGCATGCTGACATCACTGATACAAAACAGCAGTGTTCCCAGAATGGTAACAGCTGCATGCTGAAACAATGCCCAAATAATGTCTGACATGATGAAACAATTTGGAGTTGACTGACATCACTGACTGACATCACTACAGTGCCCACTTTTTTTGAAATTTGTTTTTATTTCAGTTAAGGCAACTTAACTGAAATATATCAGAACATATTTCACCACAGTGCCCAAATTTGGAGATGACATCACAGACTGGCCTGGGCAAGGAACACTATATGGGCATAAAAGAGAGCCAAACAGACAGAGATAAGAGATCAATGGTGACTGTTCTGCCCAACGGTCACCAGTCTGGGTTTTCTAACTGTAAACAGGAATAAACGTAGCTTGCAATGCATAAACCTTCACTTATTTTTGACATTTTTGTGGCTATATTAATCCGTAGACGGCCCACTGACATCACAGCCTCTTCTTACCATAAACTATGAGGCAGGTTTTCCTTTGGATGGATCCTTCAGGATAGGTGTTAAATATACATCTGTAACAGCACGTGTCTGCTTTGGTCACATTCCTGACCACTATTGAACTACTCTGCAGTCCTGTGTCTTTAAAGTCTACTTTCCCCTGGAAAGGAGAGATGATCCGGGTTCCATCACGTTTGTTGTAGGTTGCAACATTCTGTGTCCCTCCTGATGGTAGTATTTGTTTCCAGGTAAGCTGTACAACATTCTTGGGTTGTGAGAGCTGACAGGTGAAATGGGCGTCCTCTCCCACCATGACCCTTACAGCATCCTGAGTTTGGATCATCTCTGATAGACCTACAATATAGGAGGAGGACGTGACAGTAGTAAGAACATACAGTATACCATTGACTGTACAAACAGTAGCCCCATAGAGAACCTCACCCATCGCTGCATACTGTTGTGCTGGTTTAAATCGCTTATTTATTCTCATTAAATTCAGAAAAGCCCCCGGTGGCATAAGCCAGTACTGCATCCTTCTGGCAACTGCCGCCGGGGGAGTTCCGGTTGGATGGGAAAACATTACAAAACTAGCAATTTAAGGGGTTGTTTCATGCCGTGGTTCATGTTTTATGTACCCTGGTTAGGTAATCACAGTCTGGGAGCTCGGAACTACCTTTACTTTTTAGATAAAATTTCGTTTCGAGTGTTTTCTACCTAGATTAGGGTGACCAGACGTCCCGGTTTACCCGGGACAGTCCCGTTTTCAAGCTGCGTGTCCCGGTGTCCCGACAAATATCTCTAAAACACTAATATGTCCCGGTTTTCAACATTCACTGCAAAATTGTCACTGTTTTCGCCAGAATTAAAATAATAGTAGCTGTTTTCAGTGGTTGCATAGACATTTATCATGTTCTTTTCATGAAAACATGGTCACCTAACCGATCAGAAAACATGAACAAATTCTTTGCGTGTCTGAATTCAACACTGAGCCTGTTTGTCAATCACTCACTGCCTGTTTGCAACCCTGCGGTGCGTGTGTGCCGTGCACAAACGTTAGAGAATGGGCACGCACATGCACGGTAATATGCACATTGCTTTTAGGGTCCCTTTTAGGCAACAGTGTTTCGCGTCCCGGTTTGAGTGGCTGAAAACATGGTCACCCTAACCTAGATGTGGAGGCGTTCTACCCCAGCCCTGGCATACCTTTATAGGACCTCATCTCGGAGCACAACAGTATGCAGCGACGGGTGAGGTTCAATATGGGGCTATACGAACAGGTGCATAGTGCATGAGGTAGCCAGATAAGTCGCCCTCTTTCAAAGTCGCCCCCAAACTCGTTTCCCAACGGGTCTGTGGCCTTCAGCTAGATGCAGAATAGACTAAAATCAAATATTTGCTTGTGGGGGTCCCTGGAACAAAATATTTTGTGATGGGGGTCCGTAGCCAAATACATATCATTCTGGGGGTCCTTCACATGACAAAGTTTGAGAAACACTGATGGCAACATACGTTTTTTTTTCAGAAAATTGTTATGATTTAGAAGACATTTGTAGAATGTGCCTATCAGTGGTTAAGGACCCCCAAAATGTGTTTTTGGCCGTGGACCCCCATGGCCCCATCTCAAAATATTTTGTTCCACGGATGGACCTCTATTGCAAACCTTTTTGTTCCAGGGACCCCCAGAAGCACAGATTTGATTTTAGTCTAATCTGCATCTAGCTTAAGGCCACAGACCCGTTGGGAAACGAGTCTGGAGCGACTTTGAAAGAGGGCGACTTTTCTGGTATTCGTGCATGATACTGCATCTTTGACCGTTTTTTTTTTTTTTTTTGCATTTAATAATCAATTTATTATCTAGAAACAAATGATAATATATAATATTAAACTGACTGTTAACCTCATCTATGCCCAACTGGTAAATGAAAGCAAAGCCTATCCTTACCTCCACCTGACCTTTCTATTGTAGATACCATTTATTGTTGCATTGTGTTCTTTCCAACTGTTTTTCTGATACTCCCATTCTGCATAGTACTGTGTTCTGTCTGTCTGCCATTCAATGTTGAGTTTTAAAAAAGGATCTTAAGTTAAATAAGCCATGACGTGCTTTCTTGAGCGTATCATTTTAGTTGACCTTGTACCAGTGAAGGATACTGTCATAAAACTGTACCTTTGTTTATTTCCTATGCAAACTTCTAGCCGCAAATTGCAACACTAGATCTTTTTATACTCGGATGAATCTAGGGTTGCAATACCTCCCATAGGCAGCCAATGCATCAAAACAGTTTTTTGCTATCTGATTGTATTAAACGACTTCAAACTCACCAATATTGTGGCTCTACGGAAAGCTTGGAATTTACTCTTGCTATCTGCAAAGTGTTTGTTTATGAAAAATCCACTGTAGAATTGTTATGATTTATTTTCTGTCAAGAAATCCGAGCAGACATGGTTTATTTTCTAAGTGTTGAACTTCGGAAGCGCTCGTCTTCTATAACGCCATGTCCCGCTGCCTCCTGCATAATGTGACATTTAGAACCAGGTGGTCACAGGACCGTTGAGGGATTTTCCACAAGCGCTTCCAAACTCCAGGACTTAGAGAAAATTATCACCTGAACCAAATTTCTTGGATAGAAAGTAGCTCCTAACATGTCTACTGTGGATTTTTTTGAAACAAACACTTTGCAGATAGAAATAGTAAATTCCAAGCTTTCCATAGAGCCACAATATTGGTGAGTTTGAAGTCTTTTAATGCAATCAGATGGCAAAAAACTGTTTTGATGCATTGGATCCTTATGGGAGGTATTGCAACCCTAGATTCATCCGATTAAAATAAAATCTAGTCTAGTGTTGCAATTTGCGGCTAGCAAACTTCTAATACTTCAATCAATCTAACGTTGCATTATCTTGATGTTTAGTTATTCATCAAAACATTTAGCTAGATAATGAAAGGTCAGATTTAACCTACCTTCTGTGAAGACTACCAGTAGAAGTGTGTGAGCAAGACGAGCCATTTGTTTATAATGTAAATATTTGCGAGAGGCATAGGCAGGAGGTGTTGGGATAAATGTGTGTTCTCATCCATTGTTATTTCTATAATATATATTCTGTATGTAGTGCTCTGTGACCAGTGCCTTGTTTGATGACGTCTTGTCTTGATGACGTATATTGTATGCGCTCTTTGTATTGCGCGCCCACTTGGTAAACAGCAGCGGAAGATACAGCAGTGTTGTGTGAAGAGAGCACGGAAGAATAAAACTATTTTCAACTGATTTCATGTGTTACTATTCCTCATTATGGCTCATAACGCTGGAAACTTAATAGGTTATGGGCCCAGCAGGCGTGAGCATGGAGGAAGGTGGCAAAGATTAGTTTTTGATGGAAACGAAGACAACTACGAACTATGGGAGGTAAAGTTCCTTGGACACATGAGAATGCAAGGATTAAAGGACACGATCCTTTCCGACGCCGATCGAGATGATCAGGACACAGAAATGAATGAAGAATGCTACGCAGAACTGATCCAATACCTCGACGACAGAAGCCTGTCCTTGGTAATGAGAGAAGCGACAGATGACGGCAGAAAAGCCCTTAAAATACTACGGCGCCACTACGCCAGTCCGGGTAAGCCCAGAATTATTGCACTGTATACAGAGCTGACGTCGCTAAGAAAAGAAAATGAAGAAACAGTGACAGACTACATTATCCGTGCTGAAAAGACGATAACAGCACTACGAAATGCTAAAGAAACAATTAGTGATGGGCTGATAATAGCAATGATCCTGAAAGGGCTCCCAGAACCATACAAGCCATTTGTCATTCATGCTACACAGAGTAGTGAAGAGTTGACGTTTGCCGATTTCAAAAGCAAACTGAGGAGCTACGAAGAGACAGAAAAGTTCGACAACAAAACTAAAACGGACAATGTGATGAAGGTGAATATGTCATCTGTAACCTGCTATGGCTGCGGAAACCGAGGGCATCTTGTGAGGGATTGTTCCCAAAGGGGAGCACAGGCACAGCAGCCAAATAAATGGTGCAATTACCACAAGAGCTCTACACACAGCGATGAGACATGTAGAAGAAAACAAATAAGCAAGGATGAGGCAAAACAAGCTGCAGAGGGCAGAAACTCCCACAAGGAAGAAGAAACGTTTGTGTTCAAGGCAAGTCAAAAGACACTCCCAGACAACATTAAGAAAAATGGTCTAATGGTAGACTGTGGAGCAACATCACATATCATAACAGTCAAAAACAACTTCAAGAGATTCGACAGGACATTCAATCCAAATCTACACTTCATGGAGCTTGCGGACGGAACCAGGAGGAACAACGTGGCTTTGGAACGAGGCGACGCAGAGGTGACACTTCAGGACATCGAGGGAAGAGACGTTGTGGTCACACTGAAGAAGGCCTTGTTCATACCATCCTACCCGCAGAGCATCATTTCAGTGGAGGCTGTAGCAGCTGATGGGGGCAAGGTGACCTTCCAGAAGGGACAGAACGAGCTGAGAACCAACGATGGGACAGTCTTTCGCATTGAGGAACAGGAGAGACTGTACTACGTGAAAACGGTAATTAACCACGAACACAGGGTTGATGATTCAGTGAATGATATATTGTCTAGTGACAAAGTGAACCTAACTTGTGATGTCAAAACGTGGCATGAAATTTTGGGACACTGTAATGTTGATGATGTGTTAAAATTACCAGATGTGGTGGAAGGTATGAAAATTACAGGCAACACTAGACTAGACTGCAATGTCTGCACTGAGGGAAAATTTACTAATAACATAAATAAGAAACTGGATGCTAAAGCTAAAGCACCACTGGAGTTGGTACATACTGACTTGGCAGGCCCCATTGACCCAACTGGTCAAGATGGGCATAAATATGCCATTTCATTTACAGATGATTTCTCTGGGGCAGTGGCTGTGTATTTCATTAAAAATAAAAGTGATGCAACACTGGCCACAAAACAGTTCCTATCAGACAGCGCCCCTTTCGGTTCTGTTAAATGCATCAGATCGGATAATGGTGGCGAATACACAGGTGACGCTTTCCAGTCCCTTTTAAGAGACAGAGGTATAAGGCATGAGACATCATGTCCCTATTCTCCACACCAAAATGGTACTGCGGAGAGACAGTGGAGGACACTTTTTGAAATGGGAAGGTGTCTTTTATTAGCAAAGGGATTGCCAAAAGCTTTATGGCCTTATGCTGTTCAGAGTGCAGCTCATATTCGTAACAGATGTTACAATGACAGAGTTAAGAATACGCCATACTTCATGTTAACAGGAAGAAAACCAAATCTTGCAAAAATGTGGGTTTTTGGATCTGATTGTTATGCATACAAACATGACCACCAGAAATTTGATTCCCGTTGTGAGAAAGGGATATTTGTGGGGTACAGTAAGAACAGTCCAGCCTATCTGGTCTACAATCCACACACAGAAAAGGTGTCAAAACATAGGCTGGTGAAGTTTATCAAAAATAATAGCGTGGAAGAACAAACTCAAACTGATGACTATGAGACAGAAGGCCAGGAATACAAAAACAGAAAGCCTGAAAATGCGACTGAGGCTGAGGCAGAGTTGCATCAAATGGAAGAAAGCACAGAAAATCAAAGCCTAGAAGAAAATGATGAACAGGCAGATGGGTCACAAAATGGTGAAATTACAGAAACTGTAACTCATCAGGAGAACAAAGACAGTGCAGATCCAAAATCTAGTCATAACCAAAACCAACGCTATCCAAAAAGAGAATCGAAAAGAGCCCCAAAATACTTGCAGGATTACATATCAGACCTTGACAATAAAGATGTGACAAATGCAAGTGTTGATTATTGTTACAGGGCGGTATGCGGAGTTCCCCAGACCTATAGAGAAGCCCTGCTGTCACCAGAGGCGCCCGAATGGCAACGCGCTATGAAGGAAGAGGTTAACTCACTTAAAGAAAATGACACATTTGACCTGACCTCCTTACCTGTGGATAGAAATGTAGTGGGGGGGAAATGGGTTTATGCCATTAAAGAAAATGCTGAAAAGGGAACTGTCTTTAAAGCTAGATATGTTGCCAAAGGCTACAACCAAACAGAAGGTATCGATTACAATGAAACGTTTGCTCCAACAGCAAACATTACCTCAGTACGGGCACTAATGCAAATTGCGGTCCAAAATGACCTTATTGTTCATCAAATGGATGTGAAGACGGCATACCTACATGCCCCCATAGATGAAGACATTTTCTTGGAACAACCTGAGGGTTTTAGTGAAACGTCAGAGATGGGAGAAAAATTGGTGTGTAAGTTAAAGAAGTCACTTTATGGTCTGAAACAATCAGGAAGAAATTGGTACAAACTTCTAAACGATCACCTTGAACAGGATGACTTTGTGAGAAATTTATCTGATAACTGTGTTTACAGAAAGCAGATAGGAGATGAAACAATCCTTGTACTCATCTGGGTGGATGATCTAATAATTGCAGCCAGCAGCGATGATCTGTTAAACAGATTCAAAGGCACAATGAAAGCTAAATTCAACATGAAAGACCTGGGTAAAATATCATATTTCTTGGGCATAAAGTTTGAACAAAAGAAAGAGGAAATTAAAATGAACCAAAGGAGGTACATTCTAAAGATGCTTGAAAGGTTTGGGATGTCAGACTGCAAAGCTAGATCTACCCCATGTGAACTAAAAGTGGAATGGGTCAGTGATGATGAGGATAACGACAATAAGCCTGTGAACCCAAGAGAATACCGTGAGGTAGTAGGCAGTCTGATTTATGCCATGACTTGTACCAGACCAGATATTAGCTGGATTGTCAGTAAACTGTCACAAACGTTGGCAAATCCAAAAGCAGATAACATGGTGGCTGCTAAACACGTTTTGAGATACCTAAAAGGTACCATTGACTACGAGTTATGCTTTAAGAAAAGTGATGAGAACCTGAACTTGATAGCATTTAGTGATTCTGACTGGGCATCCTCAGTGGAGGATAGACGCAGCACTACAGGGTACTGTTTTAGCCTGACAAAACGAGGCCCTGCCATTTCATGGAAATCAAAGAAACAGGCTACGGTGGCATTGTCAACTTGTGAGGCCGAGTACATGGGCCTAGCAGCCACAACTCAGGAAAGCTTGTATCTGAGTCAACTATTAAGTGGTATGGATAACAGAGTTTACAGTGGCACCAAAATGTATGGAGACAATCAGGGTGCCATTGCATTGAGTAAGAACCCTGTAAACAGGCAGAGGTCAAAACACATTGATGTGAAATATCATTTCATCCGTACCACTCTCAGTGAAGGTAAAATAGATCTGGTATACTGTCCAACAGAAGAAATGGCTGCAGATATTCTAACCAAGCCAGTAGCAAAGGTCAGAATAATCAAGTTCAAGAGTTGGTTCTTTGGGAATTAAAAAAAAAAAAAAAAAAAAAAAAAAGGGTACTTTGTTTATTTGGTTTGTTATGATGAGAACAAGTGGAGGTGTTGGGATAAATGTGTGTTCTCATCCATTGTTATTTCTATAATATATATTCTGTATGTAGTGCTCTGTGACCAGTGCCTTGTTTGATGACGTCTTGTCTTGATGACGTATATTGTATGCGCCGGGGCCGGATATCCCCATAGGCAAGGGGGGGCATTGCCCCCCTAAATGCCCTGTCTGCCCCACCAAACAAGATGGCATGAAAAAATAAAAATAAAAATGTTTTTTTTTTTTTATATATTATGCTACAGCTGTCGCACCACCAAAACCAACACCATTTCATTATATATACATTTTAAAAACTCTGATCGCCAATGCCATCTCTCTCCCTCTCTCTGCACCTCAAAATAAGTAAAACAAATAATAATGTTCCAGGCCAGCAGCTCCGCCCTGATATGCGTTGATGCGTAGGAGGAACAGCAGTAGCCTTACATTAAGACGCACCGGTAGTTGCTTCTGCTTTGCTGACGTCTAGACGTCAGCAAAGCAGAAGCAACTACCGGTGAGTCTTAATGTAAGGCTAGAACAGCAGTAAGTCTCGCACGCACCACTTCTGGTTGACAACTAACTTCAATTTTGTCCAGGCTGTCCAGCGAATTAAGAAGGAACTAATCGAGAGAACAGTTTGTTTTTTAGTTGTGCTTGCAGCTTGTTTCACTATAACTTCTGTTCTCTTTCTCTGGCTCTTTCGGTCAATATGCGTCGATTTCTGGTTTCTAAACCTCGCGACGCGAGTATAGCACTGCTGCTACGGCTCCAGTCAGTCCAGAGGCAGGCTCTGAGCCGTCGTCGACTCGGGGTACAGCTGCTCCTCAACCCGACCCAAACCCTAACCCCCAATTAAGTTCCACAAGCACGGCAACACCAGCTGAAAGCGTCGCCGTTCGCAACGCAGCAGCGGTCGCCGATAACAGCACATAATTGCAAATAGGAAGCTTTTTCTTCTTTCTATGCACCTGCCTGGCTACAGGTTTGCTCTACTGTTTGTAAATTAGAATGACAAAATACTGTATCAAGTTGACCATAGCCATAGCTGAATGACATCTCACTGCTCCTGGTTCTTACAGGATGGGTAAAACGCAGAGGATACGTTTCAACTATGTGCAAAACCATAGGAGAAGTAGTTCAGTAAAGTTCCTTGTGTAGTTCAGTAAAGTTCCTTGTAGTTAATGAACTCCCACTTTGTGGCACTCTGGAAAGCTCACATGATGAACAGGAATTCTCTGCAGGACTCTTCTTGAAAATGGTTGCAAAGGACCCCACGTTTAATGAAATTAACAAACACATCCCACAATATGCAGGGGCGTGTACAGACGTTTTGAGGAGGGGGTGCTCAAGTGAAAAATATGCAGGGGCGTGCACAGACATTTTGAGGAGGGGGTGCTCAAGTGAAAAAAAGGGCACCTTGTGAATGAAAGCAAGCAAGCAGCATGTAAAGACTCAGCACATCTGTGGGTGTATTTACCACTTGCACAAATAATGCCATATAGTCCCTTCGAGTTGAGAGTGACATGAGTCCTTTTTTTTCCTAATTCATTTCATTCAGCAGTTTGTTTTGTCTCTCCAGCAGAGTTTCTAGTGTCTCTCTACTCTGGAAGAGAGGTTATACATGAACTCTGCGGCCTCACTGAAGCACCAACCACCCTGACAAGCTAAATATTGCCTCAATCAGTGGTTCTCAAACTTTGTCATGTCAAGGACCCCCTAAATGATATGTATTTGGCCACAGACCCCATCTCAAAATATTTTGTTCCAGGGACCCCCAGAAGCAAAGATTTTAGTTCATTTGGGTTGCCTCAAGCTAGATGCCTAATAGATACAGTACATGCTGCTTTGCTTTGTTTCAGGGTAGAGGACAGACAAAAGGCAACACCTGGTCCTCTCTGTTTGTATTGTGTGTTATAGGTATAAGAGTGCCAAAATGCATAGGTTTTTATGCATTTCGGGCGTTATGACCCCTACAAAAAATTTCGCCCGCGCCGCAAGTCGCCCCTCTGGCATTTATTCATGCCCCACCTACTACTAAAGCTTAGATCCGGCCCTGGTATGCGCTCTTTGTATTGCGCGCCCACTTGGTAAACAGCAGCGGAAGATACAGCAGTGTTGTGTGAAGAGAGCACGGAAGAATAAAACTATTTTCAACTGATTTCATGTGTTACTATTCCTCATTATGGCTCATAACGCTGGAAACTTAATAGGAGGACGATGCATCCTATTCAAATGCTGTGCCTTGTCTAATCAGAGTAACCTCGCCTACCAGGCTTTCTCCCGGGAAAATCAGAGCGAGAGTAAGGTGTGAAACGTGTTACGTACATGGTTACGTACCATGAATCATAGCGTGCGTCGTCGGGCGCGGCTTGTGATTGGCTGAACCGTGGTAGGGCTGGCTATTCGCTGTGCGGGGCATACAAACTTTCAAAATGTTTGTTTATCGTACAAGAATAATAACTAACTACCGAAACCTAACCCCGCGTCACCAGACTTTTCACCTTGGAGGAACTCCAGTCCAGGCAGGCAGCCAGAGTTAGCCTGATTTCAAACTCTGCAGTTCACTCAGAGAGTGGGCGGGTCTATTGGCTGGAGCCAGGCTAAGCCAGAGTAGGCTATGTTGCGGCTATGACTGCTTGTAGTCAGGTTCCTTATGTATTTTTGTCGGATTTTTGTGAAGATTTGTAAAACGATACATTTTTGGAATCTTCAGAGCATGGGGAATCCAAAAATCAATGTTCCCATTTGCACAGACACCTGCAAAGCCGCCATTTTGGACGTTCAAAATGGCCGACATAAAATACATCATTTGTGCTATCTTGACTTCTGGACAACCTAGAAACTTAATTAAACATGCCAATCCTATGTTTTCTGGGCCAAGGAATCAAATGAGTAAATGTTGGGTGTAAAATGTTCCGGACCCCCACCCCCTTTCTGGGGGTTATCTATTTTGGGACCTCCCAGAACAGTACGCCAGCCAGTTAATGTCCTACTTTCATAATATTAGAGTTGTTTTGTAGGTTTTAAAACCTCCTGGGTTCATTTATTATACTTTTAAAGCAGCCAGAATAATCCTTCTGACATTTGGTTGGGGTCTTTCCTCACCTGGGACCCCCAGACAGACCCCTGAGTCTGTCTCAGTAATCGCTCTGCTCCAGAACAATGTTAAATTAGATCATAATTGAAGCATAAAAGTTGTTGTAGCTGGGCTCTGAAAACAAAAAGGAGTAGTAGCAAATACCAGGGGTCTTCCACAGGGAGCTACTACAGAGTTACTACAGGGGCCCACCAAATCTTGATGGGATTTGAAACTTGAATGTTTTTATGTATTCAGGGTTTATGTACCGATGTTTCTGGTTGACATTGGCACATTTCACTCAGGTTTTTTCATCTCACTTATGTCACTTTGTCTGCTGACCTCACTCAGCAACGAAATATAAATAAACGAAAATAAAAATAAAACAATTCAGAGGAGGCAAGCAGTGATCACCGCATGATGTGCACTGCAATGTAGTTTCAAATGCACTACATTGCAGGCGCTTTTTGAGAATAAAAAACTAAAAAAGAAGAGGAAGACACGTGTGACATGCATGATCTGGGCAGATTGCCCCAGGAAATGTGCCAATCTCAACCCAAAACAACGGTATTGTACTTTGATGGTGTATTAGTATTCTCAGTATTATTTATACATTCTTTGTGTTGGACAGTTATGGTTGACAGGTGTTACTGCTGGGATTGCAATATTTAAGCTATTGCAACTTCATATTTTGGGACACGCAGACTAACATGTCCATTTATTGCACTGCACTCACTGACAACACAACACACCCACCTCTGTGTTATCGTCACCCCAAAACCCGCACCCATCCTCTTAAAGAGCCCATGGTCAATTATGCCCAAGGAGATTCACTACAATACAGTAATTTCAGACATGCAGGATCTATTCGTCTTTATCATCGTCAGTCTCCACCATAGCATAGAGTGGAAGGCAGGTTATTTGAGCAGGGAGGGCAAGACCCCTGACTGGAACATACCCTCCACTCTCTGAATTTCACCCAGTTTCTTCGATTGGTGGAAGCTTAGGGAATTTGTCAGGTATGATTTATCCCGCATTGTGACATAGTTGGCAAGGAGGATATGTGGTAGCAGTGCAGCACGAGTTGGTTGTTGGACCTTTTGAACTGTAAACACGGCATGCAACATGCTCCAATGACTGCAATGTTGATGGAAGCTCACCATTAATAAGCTCAGTAGAAATGGAACTCTTGCTAAGGTCCTTGAAGCGGTTAATGGCTTAATGTCATCATTATCAGGCTTCAAGTAGGCGTTGACCCATGACGAATTGTGTAGGCCAAGGAACCCTTGACATTTGTGACATTCAATAACTTGAACTCGCTCAAATATATCTACTTACTTTTGTTTTGTACCTTGGCTTTGACTGTTGCAAATTTACAGCAGTGTCAGAAAGTGGAGGGTATGTTCCAGTCAAGTGTCTTGCCCTCCCTGCTTCAAAGGCTTTTTTTATTGATTTGATTGAAGTATTTATTAGAAGTTTTGCATAGGATAAATTACAGTTTCATGACAGTTCACTGATACAAGGTCAACTAAAAGGAAACTAAGGTAAGGCATAAGACGTTGAGATCCTTCGCTTTAACTCATATAAATATAGGCAATACTTGAGCTCATCAAATGTGTCTGCAAAGCAGATTGCAAGGGATGGTGCAGCTGCTTAAACAATACAAACAAAGACTGTCAACATTATTAGGGAGGACATGTAGTGAATCTCTTTGGGCATAATTGACCATGAGCTCTTTAAGAGGATAGGGTATTGGTTTTGGGGTGACGATAACACAGAGGTGTGTATGTTGTGTTGTCAGTGTGAGTGCAGTGCAATAAATGGACATGTTAGTCTGTGCGCCTAAAGTAATACGTTGCAACAGGGACGGCTCCAGGGGGGGGGCTAGAGGGGGCTTTAGCCCCCCCTAAGCCCGCCCTCCCCACAAACTCAATTAACACCTGTCAACCATAACTGTCCAACACAAAAATGTTATAAATAATACTGAGAATACTAATAAACCATCAAAGGTTACAGTTTCAAATCCCATCAAGATTTGGCGGGCCCCCTCCTGTAGTAACTGAGAACCCCCCAGGGGTCCCGGACCCCCTGTGGAAGACCCCTGGTATTTGTTACTACTCCTTTTTGTTTTCAAAGCCCAGCTACAACAACTTTTATGCTTCAGTTATGATCTAATTTAACATTGCTCTGGAGCAGAGCGATTACTGAGATAGGCTCAAGGGTCTGTCTGGGGGTCCCAGGTGAGGAAAGACCCCAACCAAAAGTCAGAAGGATTATTCTGGCTACTTTAAAAGTGCAATAAATGAGCCCAGGAGGTTTTAAAACCTACAAAACAACTCTACTATTATGAAAATAGGACATTAATTGGCTGGCGTACTGTTCTGGGAGGTCCCAAAATAGATAACCCCCAGAAAGGGGGTGGGGGTCCGGAACATTTACTCCCAACATTTACTCATTTGATTCCTTGACCCAGAGAACATAGGATTGGCATGTTTAATTAAGTTTCTAGGTTGTCCAGAAGCCAAGATAGCACAAATGATGTATTTTATGTCGGCCATTTTGAACGTCCAAAATGGCGGCTTTGCAGGTGTCTGTGCAAATGGGAACATTGATTTTTGGATTCCCCATGCTCTGAAGATTCCAAAAATGTATAGTTTTACAAATCTTCACAAAAATCCGACAAACATACATTTCTTAACATAACAAACCTAATTGGTCGGATATGCTATGCACGTTAAAGACAAAGCGCACGTCGTCGGTCTTCATAGTATTCTAGTACTATTATGAACATACAATACAAGGACACTTGGACAGCAATAATTGAATTAAACAAGAGATGTGACGTGTGTCTAGAACAATCATGATTGTTTATTAGCTAATATTAGCTACAGCAATAGTAAACAACAGTAAATACATGACATGCATTTGTCACCCATGTCCATCGATGCGCAAGGAAACGCACATAAGTTCTGGGTGGCCTACATGAGCCATACCATAGTCTCTGTCTAGGGGGCAGCATTGCATTGTTTATTTTCTCATACATTGGTACATTATGCGTGGATGGTTCATGGTGTAGCAAAAAACCTAAACAGAATGTTGGTCTTAAACCATGCTGAACAAACAGTAGGCTAGTTTGAAATAAATGATTTGTTTCTTTATCTCCTGCATTTAATTTAAAATAACCCCTTTCTCCCTTTAGTCATTATGCCAATTAATTTCTCCCCGCACACATTTCTGTGGGTTGTCACTCACTGCTGCCAAAGTAAGGATCCAAACACAGGAACTCAAATCAGGAATATCAAATCCAGGAAGCATACATTCTTGACAAAGACTTTAGAAATATAAACACACAACATGGTGAGACCATCTGTTTTTAAGTGAAGAGTCTCGAGTGCTGTGGTGAGGTCAAAATCCTGATTGGAAGACATCAAAGCTGTTTCTTTTTAGTAACAAGACTGTTGAAATACAGCTTTTCTTTTTAACTGTTAAAGCAGGTTAATTGTTCATTATTAACATGTATTGATTATTATTCTTTTAAGTGTGGCTTGATGTTTTCAAGAGAGAGAATATAGTGCGTTTTCAGTCTGTATGAAGGTGCTGTAGGGATCGATGCTGTCCACTGGCTCCTACAAAGAAAAAGAAAATATTCATGGGGGAGAGCCTGCACGATTGTAATGTTTTTCACATTTCAATATTTTACTCAGAGATTATTTTACCTACATATGTAATATTTTCAGGCAAAGGACTAACACATGTCTGCTATCATAAACCACTTCAAGTTTTTCATTTGATAAAACAGGTCATGAGTTATTAAACCGAGAGTGGACGCTGTTCCGATGTTACATTTGAAGCCCACACAGGATTAATTGTAACAGCATGATTTACAAATGTAACACAGCTAAAGAACCTTAATAAACAAATATTTTTTTGTTTAAATCAATTATATTTCATTCAAGCAACTCTTTTACATTGTTTTCATACCAAGGGTGTGATAAGATACTATATCATACTTTAGGAAAATATTAAATATTACAAGATGTACCAGTTTAAGCGTTTGAGTGAATTCCATGGGAAAATACATTGATTACCTAAATAAATAGCAAGTTTGATTAATGCAACATGTTATCTCCAATGCATGATCCAATCACACATTGAGTACTGTTTCACAAACTGGTCTTGCACAGGTATAACGATTCTCAAACCCATTGAACAGCTATATAAGAGTGCGCTTAAGGTATTCGATAGGAAACCCCGCTCATATCACCATTGTAATATTCTTCAGAGGTACCGTTTTTTGAGTTTCGCTAATTTTAAGGTATTTAAACAGGTCAGTATCATATATAAGACCCTAAATGGTCTATGCCCACCTCCCCTAAAGGAATTCATAAAAAGGAAGCCCGATAGAGGACTCAATACTAGAGCAATCACTAGAGGGGATTGCGAAGTACCGTACCGGGTAACCGCTTTTGGAAAAAACACCCTTTCAGTGCAGGGATGTTCAATCTGGAATGACCTACCTCTAACAATAAGAGACTGTTTGTCATTTCCATCCTTCAAGTTCAATCTAAAAAAATGGTTAGTTGACAATCAAACCTGTGACCATGTATAGTTTTAAGAGTACAGCTCATGTCATGTACGTATATTTTTAACTTTTCTTTTCTAATGTAGGGTACTGTTAGTAATATGTGTTGTTTTGTTGTTTTCTCTTGGTTGAGGAAAATAGTATTTGTATGTATGTTCTTAGGCGCCCTCTCCTAATGTAGGGTTACTGTTTGTTGGTATGTATTGTTTTGTCTTCATGTGGGGACTACGGATGAAATTTAGCATTCTTGCTAATTCCGGCTTATTTACATTGCTTTCATGTAGTGTTCATTAATATGCATTGTCCCGTCTAAATAAACAAATAAAGTAAAGTAAAGTATACATCCCTAATCTGACTTAAAATACACTGTAATTGAATGTCAGCTGACTGAACACAATATTGGCCAATATGTCAAATATTTCAATATGATATTATCATGTTAAATTGTGTTACAATTGAACCGTTTTGGCACCCCTGCTTTGACGTTGCCTACAGAACAGAACTAACATGCATAGCAAGTTAGAACAATGTAAACTAATGAAGAACAGATACATGCAGACAGCCATCAAGATTTTATCTCAGCAACATTAAAGAAAAGATTTGCAGACCAAAGATACTCAAGGTGAAAATCTTTACGCATTTTGAGAAATACCAGTTCTTCTGCAATAACTCGGTCTAGGCTGGATACAAATAGTTCTTACTTCCTGGAGACGTTCATTACGGCCCTGGTCACATACTGATGCGATGACGTCATGATTGATTGATTGATTGATTGAAGGCTTTATTAGAAGTTTGCATAGGAAAATGTACAGATTCATGACGGTACAGTTCACTGGTACAAGGTCTACTAAAAGGAGATCCATGAAAAGACTAAGCTTATTTCAACAGGAAACCATTAAAGTATCTCATATAACATTGAATGACAGACAAATAGAACACAGTACTATGCAGTAGATATGTAAAGAAAAAAGAAAACAGTAGGTCTATACAATCAGTAAGTACAGTATATACAATATATACAAGGAAGGGGCAGGTAACAGTAAGTCTAAACAATCAGTATGTACAGTATATACAAGGAAGGGGCAGGGAGGGTAGGGTTGGGCTAGGTTTTTTACCAGTTGCGAACGGCTGCTGCCTGTAAGTGGTTTTTCAGGGCATTTTTAAAGGATGCTAGTGATCCACACTCCTTTATGGCCTTCGGTAAGGCATTCCACATTTTTGTGGTGTAGCAGAAGAACGAGTTCGACCCTTTCTTTGAGTTGACTCTGGGTTGAACGTGATCTGTGGCACTGCCTCTGGTGTTGTAATTATGGACATCCTTAACGTTTATAAAGTATTTTGACAGGTACTTGGGTATCATAGTGGTGTGGTGTATCTTGTACACCAGGCCCATTGCAAGTTTCTGTACTCTGTCATCTACTCTGAGCCACCCTACTCTTAACTGGTGAGTAGCGGTGAGGTGAGTCTGATAGGGAAGGTTAAGCAGGACCCTAATTAGTTTATTTTGGGCTGTTTGGAGTTTAGTTTTAAGGGCTTGTGGGGCGTCACGATACCATACGTGGACTCCGTAGTCAAAGAGGGGCTGGATTATTGCACCAGCTATGGTCTTCAGTGTGTTGAAGTTGACCATTGGGGCGATCCTCTGTAGGAAACGAGTTCGTTGGTTGATTTTTGTTATTACTTTTGAAGTCATCTTTTCGCTGGAAAGATTAGCTTCAAGGATACATCCTAAGTAAGAGATTTCGTTTTTTCGTGTTATGACCTTGTCACCCACTTTGATTGTGAAGTCATCTACCTTTTTGAGATTATGATTTGATCCAAAGAGGATGGACTCGGTTTTTCCCAGGTGAATTGATAATTTGTTGTCGTTAAGCCATGTGCAGATCTTACTCAGTTCAGAGTTAAGTGTCTTTTCAACCTGCAAGTGGTCCTTGCCCGAGACTAGGAGAGCCGAGTCATCCGCGAACAGGAACAGGTTGCAGTCGCAAGCAGATGCCATGTCGTTCACGTATATTAGGAACAACAGAGGTCCCAGTATGCTACCTTGAGGAACACCACAGCTTACTGGGAGGGGGGGGGACAGGGTTCCGTTAATCTCCACCACCTGTTCCCTCCCCACCAGGTAAGATTGCATCCAGCTCACTGCTGCGCTGTCAAGACCGATGGCTTTTAGTTTCTCAATCAGATGGCATTGACCAATCAGGAGATAATGTGCTTGTTACAATTATGAAGCGTTACAATTGAGGCGGCTCTCCCCCTAAGTTGGGGACCTTCCTACTGCAGACAAATGTCAGACAAGAGTCACCCCATTTCCTATCACGTTACTTTTAGCGTACTACCACACATACACACACACACACACACACACACACACACACACACACACACACACACACACTCCAATGCTAGTAGTACCATTATTTACACTATGTATACATTTCCATCCATCCGTCCGTCCGTCTGTCCATTCATTCATTCATTCATTCATTCATTCATTCATCCATCCATCCATCCATCCATCCATCCATTCATTCATCCATTCATCCATCCATCCATTCATTCATTCATTCATTATTATTCATTAATGTCCTTGCTGGAACTCTCACCGATTTTCTTCGCATGATACACAAGGTAACTGCTATTACAATGATGACGACGGTGATGCTTATGACTGCGGTAAGAATGTACATCTTAGTGGGGGGAGCATTGTCCACTGTATCCTCTGGTAGTACTTCTGTGACTGTGAAAGACAGACATTTGTAATCCTTTATCATCAAGCCAAGCTAGGTTTCAATGTGACTTGTGTAACAACAGATTTAATTATGTAGTAGGCCTAACAATTGCCTGCTGAGCTAGGATCCTAACTTCAATCCAGACCAGTGAACATGTTAGTAGTTTGCTCAGGTGAGCTGTGATCGCTGCTGCTATAGTTCTGTTGGTCTGGTGAGCTATAGTCTACATTATACAGTGGTTAATGTTAAACGAATAGGCCTATCACACTGCAGCACCAAAATGATTTTAAAGACAGTGGTGAAAACAGCCGATCTGCTATTTTCACAATTTCTGCCTCTAATATTTGACTAAAAACTCTTATTTTATGCTAGTGCTCTGGGATAAACATTTAGTTTAGTATTCAAATGATCTGACGATGGTAAAAGAAAGGCTGTTTATGAATGTCCAACTTAAATGACCACCCACTATGGCCAGAAAAATACAAAACAATAAGGACTTACTATTCACTGTAACGTTGAGTTGGACAGAAGCCATTCCATCAGTGAACGTACACTCACAGTTATAGCTTCCACTGTCTGCTGGTGTTGATTTGTTGAGGTGCAGAAACATTGTGTCATTCTGTTTTAACAGAGTGATCCTGGAGTCACAAGAACTCTCAGTGCCATTCTTATAATAGTAGAATGACAGTCGACAGTCACCATTCCTTGTTGTTTTGATGTTACATATTATGGTGAAGATGGCATTAAATGTCTGATCGGGGCATATTGGAGTGACATCTGGTTCTTCACCAATGGTTTTCACAAGAGACACTGGAGAGGAAAAGTAAAGTGAGTTTACAAGAATAACCTTTTTTTCCTTTTTCTGTACTCATAGTACCTACCATATCAACAAAAGTGACATAAGACACTAAGACACTGCATGGCGAAATAAAGTATTTTTTTAAATCAACGTTAACAGTACCTCTTAAGTAACAGAGGTGAAGCCTGTAACTTTAACGTAAACTATTGTCTGTAGAAAGCTCACCTCATGTTCTGCATGAGGAAGCGCCTATACAGTAGCAGCGGCCTATAACGTTTAACATAATATGCAACTTGCTAGCTAGACTTTACAGATGTCCTTCCTTCAGTGGCATGGCATGTATCAAGCAAAATGAGAAAAACAACAATCGGAATTATTTTAAAACAGCCCAGACCGCTTTTACTGTGAACAAAACAGTCTACAAAACCTGATCAATTAACATTTGCTGCAAAAGTCACCACTATCCACCTGTTTCCGCGGGAGTTTACTGGAGATTATTTGGACCACACTTCCAGTTTAACAGCAGACATACAAGCTCACGTCGCGTCGCAGATGCAGCCCGTTGTGAGCTTGTAAATCACACTCGGCTGCGGCGCCGGAAGCTTGGTACAACGTCTGCATAATGCACTATGGGGCATTGGAAACCCGTGGATAAGACTTACCAAGTTCTGATCCTGTTTTTAAAATGTAATGTACTATTTTGTTTGTTTTGTTGTGTGTTCTTTTGTTTGTGCAGTTCATAGCCACAGAGCGTAAAAAGCCACACAGCATAGTGCACTTAGCATCCTGCTTTGGGTGCACCGTGCAATGAGGGTGGGGGAGGTATTCTGTAGGCCTACATAGTGAACAGAAGTGTAGTCCCCATGCATGGTGGGTTAAGAGCCAGGTGTAAACCACATTGATAATCCTATTATTGAGTAGGCCGGTCCCCGACTAGACCCTCGGCCGCCCGTCAGGCAGAGACATAGATCTCAATATATGGGCATAAAATGGACGCAATGGTCAAAACGGGTCCTATGACAACAGGTATAATGGGGTTTGCATTAAAGGGCAGGGCATTCATTCCCTATTTACATCGTTCCTGTGTAGGCCGGTTCCCGAGCTTCTAGTTTCATTTAATTTCTTAAGGAAAAAAATGTAAAGGGACACTGGGTCATTACACATGCTGTTATCACAGTCCTGATACCACCAGGCCTGATACCTGATTCCTGTCATTGTTAACAAGGCCTGTACTAATCAAACAAACACGTAAGTGTGTAAGTCCACACAGCATTCACTCTATTGCATTTCATCCCCTATCATCCAATAGTCTACTAATAGGACTGCGAGAAGAGCTGGCAGCTGAGTGCTCAAAAGCAGAGTGCAAACATTAATCAAACTAATCGATTTAATAGATTGCGAAAAACTATCAATGATCTTTTCATTATTTCATAAAATAATCTATTCCTATTTATTCAGTGCATTTTATGCACTTGGTTGGGTGAGTTTCCAGAGAGGATTGAGGAGAAGACAACAGGCAACCATCATTACATTCATCTCTATACAGTATAGCCCAAGACATGGCTTCAATTTGTCCTCCATGTGCCCCTGCTGTCAATCAGGCCCATCTAAGAGTGAAGCCTATAACTTTATTCTCAAACTATTGTAGCTCCATCACCAGCAATTAGTTACCGCGCCTCTTTGGATGAGGAAATTAGAAGACAGTCTACCTACCTTCAGTGGTGTACATATCAACCAGTAGAAGAATTAGCATTTTAACCTCATAAACCCTATAGAGGCTACTCATAATTGAAAATAAATTAGGTGAATATTTTCAAGAGAGCACATATGACATTGGACGAATACAAACAATATGCATTCTGCACTTTTGTTTTCCTTTCAAATGTGGAGTGGGGTTTTTCAATGTAGCTACATGGTCAGAATCCACATATTTTTATAGTTTCAAAGTAGAGATAGACAGGAAATAAGGGGAGAAGGAACGGGACTCGAACCCACGGTTCATAAGCCTTTACTTCTAAAGCTTATGAGGCGAGCCTTGGTGCCAGCACCTCTAGGCCAGATCCGGGCCTTTTCTATCATTTCTAGATATCTAGATAAGATACTCACCAATATTTGGAGTCATATATCACAACCCAAAGTCTACCAAAGTGACATTTTGCCATCCCCAACGTCAGAGAAAACCCTTACCGTTATGCATTTCTACAAACCACTGAAACATTGCATGCAACTTAAGGACTGGTTATAGCTTTAGAGTTAGATTTAGTATTATGTTTAATAATAATAATAATAAAACTTTATTTGTATAGCACCTTTCATGACATGAAATGCAGCTCAAAGCGCTTTACAGAGCAGAAAATGAAGCACAAGTGCTTAACAGAGAAAAAATAAAATAAAAATAAAAAATACAGAATAAAAACAAATAATTAAAATGATTACAATTAAGCAGAGAAATAACAATTTCAGAACAGTGCGGACGTCAATTAGCAGCACAGGGATTTAAACATTTAGCTAAAAGCAAGAGTAAAGAAATAGGTCTTGAGCTGTGCTTTAAAGCTATCCACAGAGGCTGCCTGTCTTAGGTGTAGTGGGAGTTTATTCCAAGCTGTCGGTCCGTAGAAGCAGAAAGCTGCTTCACCATATTTTTTATATGTCATTGTTGGCGCCTCTAGTAGGTCTGCACTAGAGGACCTGAGTGGGCGGGTTGGAACATATCTATGCAGGCAGTCATAGAGGTACGAAGGTGCTAGACCATTTAGAGCTTTATAAACAAGTAAAAGTATTTTAAAATCAATCCTAAAAACAACCGGGAGCCAGTGTAGCGACGCTAAGACTGGAGTAATATGTTCTCTTATCTTAGTTTTAGTTAAAACTCTGGCTGCCGCATTTTGAACAAGTTGTAGTCTGTCAGTTGTTTTCTTTGGCAGACCAGAGAGAAGTGCGTTGCAGTAATCCAGCCGAGAGAAAACGAAAGCGTGGATCAGCGTTTTTGCATCGTTCAGCGACAGATAAGCTCTAATTCGTGCAATATTTCTAAGGTGAAAGAAGGCAATCTTCGTGACATGATTAATGTGTGTATTAAAATTTAATTCAGCATCAATGATCACCCCCAGGTTCTTTACAGAGGTGTTAGTTTCTTTAGCCAGGTTACCAAGTCTACTTATTATTGATTCTCTTTGGGCAGTAGAACCGATTATGAGAACTTCTGTCTTGTCCTCATTTAGCTTGAGAAAGTTCTCACTCATCCAGCATTTTATGCTAGACACGCACATCAGCAATGGGTCTAGAGCACAGGGGTCATCCGGAGCCACCGAAAGGTACAACTGGGTGTCATCAGCATAGAAATGGAAATTCACACCGTGAGCGGAAATAAGTTCTCCCAGCGGCAGTATATAGAGGGAGAATAATAAAGGACCAAGAATCGAGCCCTGTTAATGTTTAAGGATGGCATTAGTCATGTACTTGAAATAAATAAAAACATCCATGATGAAGTCAACATGGTCCGCATCTAAGCACATTATAAGCACGTTCACACAACAATTTGGGGATTTAGAAACAGATGCAACGCTTTTTTGTTGTGCTTTATGCATACTGTCACTGTGAGGTTTTCTCTGGCAACCAGGCCAAATCTACTTTCAACTCACATCTGAGGAAAGACTGACCTCTTGTGACGAGTTGTGGAACTGCAAAAGTCTGTTTAATTCAGTTTTGTAAAAGTATAAAATGTATAAAAATGTATAAAAACATTATAGTGTTATATACCAAAATGAGGAAAAGGAGATAACTAAGGCTTCAACAACAAACGTAACAGATACAAACGAAACCAAACAAATACAAAGATCTCTTCAATTTAGAAACTGATCACAACCAAATGATCACAACCAAGTCACAAGGTTTGAAGGAGCAAGCAAGTCTCCACGTTTAGAAGTTTCTCAGAGCTGTCATTTGCAGGATTTTATGGTGTCACGTAAGCGCCATACTGTAGATTGTACATTTGGCAGCTGTCAACTAGTAGTCATCTCAACCCTGCAGGAACACAGAATAAAAAAAGTAAATAGGAAAACAATACTAAATAATATAAAGCAAATAATAAAGAATACGGCTATAACACCTACCTATGAAATATCAAGGGCTTGGGTATTGACAGGCGTGTGTAAAGCATTGAAAAGCTTCTTTGACCTAGAAAAGTGAAGAACAAGAAATTCAAGATTAAAATAATAATAATAATGGGGGGGGGGGGGGTGAAAACAAAGTGTCTGGCCTTTGGCTGTTTGGCCTGGAAGAGACAAAAAGTTCACATTTCCATTAGTTCAATAGTATTTACATATCTGTGAGGGAAATGTAACAACTGTATGTGTTCGGCTGGTCATCTGCAAATGATAAATTCATTGCATAAATAATAAGCTGGCCCAATGACATCACCCACTGCAAGATGTAAATAATGGAAGCCACACAACTCATAAACTCTGGAAGCATGGATCTTGCTAGCTCTTGTCCAGAGCATTAGCAAGGTCTCTCTAAGCAGGCTCACTATGAGGGCTCTACTTAAATGAACAAAACTACTTCGCTATTCACCAAACAAAGGCAGTTTTGTGTTGTTGAAAGTTTATTCTCCTTAGTGGGAAAACTCAGCACCCCACCCACTCTGTAAAATACACTATTTTTGTCATGAAATAAAATGCATTCAACTCAACCGCTGCATTCTTATTTCTGGGTTTTGTCTGAGTTGGATGCATTTTATTTCATGAAAAAATTGTATAGTGTAATTCCTGGTCCTGTATCTGGGCCTGCTTCCTAGCAGAGCGTTAGAGAGACCTCGCTAAAGCTCTGGACCAGAGCTGGGATCTTGATAGAATTTAACACTGGTGCAGTATGTATGAATTTGGCTGCTATTTGAATGCAGCTTTCTGCAGCCTGGGAGATTTACAATGTTGATGAGGACCAGCCGAATACACCATATCGTCGTTGTCGGGCGGAAACCTCCTATCTCCAAGTTTCAAATTTGTACGTTCTTTCGCAAAGTAAAGCCCTGCTTCATCGCACAAGGCCGTCGCACAAAAGTAGTGAAAACAGCAGATCTACAAGCACACAACGCCTCGTGGTGCGAGGCGGTGCGAGGCGTTGTGTGCTTGTAGATCGTCTGTTTTCACTAGTTAAAATGATAAATGCACAACGAACGGTTTTGGACATACAAGGTTTTCACCCGACAACGACGATATGCAAATTGGAGTGTTTAATAATAGTTCAGTTGAACAGACAGATGGGGTTTTCAACCGACTTACTCTTGTATCGTTGTTTGGGGCGTCTGTTTCAATGGGTCTGACCTGAAAGAAAAGTTATACAAATAATCAGGTTAAGCTGAACTTAAACTCAATGACTTATATTAACCCATTTTGGCCAGAGGAACCCCATTATACCTTTCAGGACGGGAACCCCTTTTGGGATTCTTGTTTCTATATACAATAATACTATAGCAACATACGTTTTTTATAACATTTGAATAAATATTTGAAGTTTTTCAGAAAACTTAGGTCAGGCTTTAGAACGTTTTTAGAATCAGACTCAGTCCTAAAAGAATATAAAGGAAAAGTTAAAAACCTATTTGAGTTAAGCTGAAACTCAATTACATATTATTAAAGATTACCTTGTTCTTTTTTTCCCAAGTCTGAAGAATAAGACTGCGATGATTACAATGACAACACCAGCAGCAAAAGCAGACGAAATAACCAGCATAACTGTGAGGAAAAGATGGGACATTTCCATGTATGTTCTAAAATGAAAAATCACAGGATCAAACAGGCACATCAGACACATTGATTAAAAAGAACTTACTACATTTAGAACTATCTTGATCTTCTGCAGATTTCTCAAGCACATCTGGGAAAAGAAAGTATCAAAGAGTCATCATAAGTAACATCATCTATCCATCCACAAATGCATGTTTATTTTTAACACCGAACAAAACATGTACTTAAATCAAATAGCAGAACTGAACCATGTCTCACCACAAAATGGGGCTTGTTCATCAGAATAAATGACCTTGGATGCCTCCTTGACGACCCCGGAGGAGAAACGCACCACACAGCGGACCTGCGTGCCGTTGCTACAGAACCTTTCCATTGTGACAGTACTGGTTACTGTGACAGTACCGTTAGTGTTGGCTGTATGGATGGTGGTATAGTTTGAAGATCCTAGGTGTCTGGAGACCTCCAGAGTTACAGTTGGAGCAGGATGGGACACAGTCGAGCAGGAGGCACCTATCAACGTTGTGCCACTGGGCTTTGTGAAGTGCAACATGGGCTCTGAAAATAATAATATTATTAAATGAAGACCCTATATATAGCAGTAATAATATATGTTCTCAGTTTGTCACACCCCCAAATAATCTGTTGTAAACAACCCAGCCAAATTTGAACCACATTTTGATTCTGATCAAGGTTGAAAAATTACACACACGCATGTGCGGCTGCACGCGCTCGCTCGCTCGCTCGCTCACTCGCCCGCACACACAAACAAACACACTTATTATGTGCATTTATAGATAATTCTGTAAACAGGAATAAACATAGCTTGGAAAGCTTAAAGGGTTATTTCACCTTCAAACATGTTTGGGGTCATTTTAACATCAGGCTTTTGTGAGCACCCCAAACAGTTTTTTAAGTTGCTTGTTTCAGTATTTAGATATTCATTTTATCAGACACAAGCCCTTCCTATGCAAATCGATTGTTACTTCAAACTCCATTTTAATCATGTTATGAGTCACCAGTCCTTGGTTTTGGTTACTCAAACAAAAACACAGCCCCCCTCACATATTAGGAGAGCAGTATGAGTCACCAGAACCAAGTACAGATGTTTTCGATGAATCTATCATGGTTAAAATGGATTTTGAAGTTACAAGTGAAATATCCATTTAAACCTTAATTTATTATTGCTATTGTTATTCAACAGTCTGTAGGTCAACAGGTGTCAGACCTGCCAGTGACATCAGGACCACTTCTTACCATAAACTATGAGGCAGGATTCCCTGTGGATGGATCCATCAGGTAAGGCATTAAATAAACATCTATAACAGCACTCATCTGCTTTGGTCACATTCCTGACTACTATGGTACTACTCTGCAGTCCTGTGTCATTAAACTCATATTTCCCCTGGAAGGGGAGGTTGGTCCTGGGGCCATCACGTTTGTTATAGGTTGCAACATTCTGTGTCCCTCCTGATGGCAGTATTTTTTGCCATGTAATTTGAACCACGTTCTTGGGTTGTGTGAGCTGACAAGTGAAACGGGCGTCCTCTCCCACCATGGTCCATACAGCATCCTGTGTTTGGATCATCTCTGATAGGCCTATAGGAGGAGAAGATGACAGTTATAAGTACATTGACTGAGTACATTGGCAGGTGCATACTGCATTTAAAGTACTAACGATGCGTGTGTGAAGGACTGAAGGTACATCGTGACGTGCATATTACTGGTGTGCTAGCCTGGCTCCAGACCATAGATTCTTCATATTAATCTTATTTCAAGTACAAGCAATATCCTCTCTCTCTCTCTCTCTCTCTCTCTCTCTCTCTCTCTCTCTCTCTCTCTCTCTCTCTCTCTCTCTCTAGTGACGTTAACTTAACACTTGTGCATATAGTATACAGGAAATCAAAGATCATAGTCATTTATATATTGGTGGTAGATATGAATCAGAAGCTATAAGCTCTGTCTGTGGGCGTGTATAGAAAAGCACGAGAGGAGAACCAAGTATACCAAGAAATGGCAGATGTGAAACTTTAAATCTAACCACAACACTATGCCTGCAAAGTAACACCTGCCTCAGTCTCTGCAACCACCATCTCTGCAACAGAGAGATTGTATTTTCTTTGTTAAATGTATGCAGTATGAACATGTATGAAAGGATTTATTGTGTCATATTATATACCACCAGCAGTTACTTATAACCGGATGGGGGGGAAACATGTTTTAGTCTACAGGGTGCAACGCAAGCAATGACATAAGTAATGGGCAAATGGCCCTGGAGCCAATGGGGGCCCATGGCCTTAAGATGTAACATTCATGCAGTTGTAACATAACTAGAAAAATGTGCTCATCTGAGCCTAGGTCTCTGCCAGGGCAGGTAGCAATGTTTCACACCAATCAGACACGTTCATGATTTGAGGCATTTTGTTCAAAACAGGCCACTCTGCAACCTTTGGAAGCCAATCTCAGCAAAAGAATTTAAAATGTCTTATGATTAAGAAAATGTCTGTCTGTCTGTCTGTCTGTCTGTCTGTCTGTCTGTCTGTCTGTCTGTCTGTCTGTCTGTCTGTCTGTCTGTCTGTATGATAACTTTTCCACCTACAGTATTGTAGTGGTGCTGTAGTGGAGAGTGTATGTCACTGAGAGTCCTTTTATAGCGATTGAAATCATGATGAGGTCACGATGAGTCATCTATGCCCAAATATAGATTTCTAGGTCAGATGGCCCATGGAATTTGTGATGTCAAACCTAGCAACCCAATATAAACAAACCTGATGTCAGACCTGAAGTATCCTTTTATACCCATATATGGAGATACAGAGATCTCCATATATGGGCATATTAGAAAGCCCATATATGGGCATATACGGATGACATCAGGGATATCCATATATGGGCATAAAAGGGACAAGGGCTTACAGTTAAGATATCTCCATATATGGGCATATCAGAAAGCCCATATATGTTCATATACTGATGACATCAGGAATATCCATATATGGGCATAAAAGGGACAAGGACTTACAGTTAAGAGATCTCCGGGCATAAAGGGACAAGGACTGTTACAGTAGATATAGAGATGTCCATATATGGGCATAAATGAACAAGGACTGACAAACACTGAGATCTCCATATAACCTATGGGAATATAAGGGACGAGGACAATGCGTAGCATTGTGAGCTTGTAGACCTATTTTCTAAATATTGTTGTACATTAAAAACTTGAAATGGGTCGTTCTGCATAGTACTTGGGATTTGTTGATGTAAATGTTCACATAGAGTGTAATAATTGGTAAAACAAACTTTTGGCCTATTTGCGCTTATCTCCCGATTAGGGAGTCTTACCGGTCATATATCTACCCATCCAACAATCCACCATGGCCCTTACAGCATCCTGTGTTTGGATCATCTCTGATAGGCCTATAGGAGGAGAAGATGACAGTTATAAGTACATTGACTGAGTACATTGGCAGGTGCATACTGCATTTAAAGTACTAACGATGCGTGTGTGAAGGACTGAAGGTGCATCGTGACGTGCATATCACTGGTGTGCTAGCCTGGCTCCAGACCATAGATTCTTCATATTAATCTTATTTCAAGTACAAGCAATATCCTCTCTCTCTCTCTCTCTCTCTCTCTCTCTCTCTCTCTCTCTCTCTCTCTCTCTCTCTCTCTCTCTCTCTCTCTCTCTAGTGACGTTAACTTAACACTTGTGCATATAGTATACAGGAAATCAAAGATCATAGTCATTTATATATTGGTGGTAGATATGAATCAGAAGCTATAAGCTCTGTCTGTGGGCGTGTATAGAAAAGCACGAGAGGAGAACCAAGTATACCAAGAAATGGCAGATGTGAAACTTTAAATCTAACCACAACACTATGCCTGCAAAGTAACACCTGCCTCAGTCTCTGCAACCACCATCTCTGCAACAGAGAGATTGTATTTTCTTTGTTAAATGTATGCAGTATGAACATGTATGAAAGGATTTATTGTGTCATATTATATACCACCAGCAGTTACTTATAACCGGATGGGGGGGGGGAACATGTTTTAGTCTACAGGGTGCAACGCAAGCAATGACATATTAAGTAATGGGCAAATGGCCCTGGAGCCAATGGGGGCCCATGGCCTTAAGATGTAACGTTCATGCAGTTGTAACATAACTAGAAAAATGTGCTCATCTGAGCCTAGGTCTCTGCCAGGGCAGGTAGCAATGTTTCACACCAATCAGACACGTTCATGATTTGAGGCATTTTGTTCAAAACAGGCCACTCTGCAACCTTTGGAAGCCAATCTCAGCAAAAGAATTTAAAATGTCTTATTGCGACCGTAAGGTCGCAGTTTAGTATGAAAACCTCCACCGGCCGTCCGTCGGTCACACGTGCGGTCGACCGCACGTCACACGTGCGGTCGACGTGTGATGAGGTCACGATGAGTCATCTATGCCCAAATATAGATTTCTAGGTCAGATGGCCCATAGAGTTTGTGATGTCAAACCTAGCAACCCAATATAAACAAACCTGATGTCAGACCTGAAGTATCCTTTTATACCCATATATGGAGATACAGAGATCTCCATATATGGGCATATTAGAAAGCCCATATATGGGCATATACGGATATCCATATATGGGCATAAAAGGGACAAGGGCTTACAGTTAAGAGATCTCCATATATGGGCATATCAGAAAGCCCATATATGTTCATATACTGATGACATCAGGAATATCCATATATGGGCATAAAAGGGACAAGGACTTACAGTTAAGAGATCTCCATATATGGGCATAAAGGGACAAGGACTGTTACAGTAGATATAGAGATGTCCATATATGGGCATAAATGAACAAGGACTGACAAACACTGAGATCTCCATATAACCTATGGGAATATAAGGGACGAGGACTGTCAGCTTGTAGACCTATTTTCTAAATATTGTTGTACATTAAAAACTTGAAATGGGTCGTTCTGCATAGTACTTGGGATTTGTTGATGTAAATGTTCACATAGAGTGTAATAATTGGTAAAACAAACTTTTGGCCTATTTGTGGAGATAAGCGACCAACGGTCGCTTATCTCCCGATTAGGGAGTCTTACTGGTGATTAAGAAAATGTCTGTCTGTCTGTCTGTCTGTCTGTCTGTCTGTCTGTCTGTCTGTCTGTCTGTCTGTCTGTCTGTCTGTCTGTCTGTCTGTCTGTCTGTATGATAACTTTTCCACCTACAGTATTGTAGTGGTGCTGTAGTGGAGAGTGTATGTCACTGAGAGTCCTTTTATAGCGATTGAAATCATGATGAGGTCACGATGAGTCATCTATGCCCAAATATAGATTTCTAGGTCAGATGGCCCATGGAGTTTGTGATGTCAAACCTAGCAACCCAATATAAACAAACCTGATGTCAGACCTGAAGTATCCTTTTATACCCATATATGGAGATACAGAGATCTCCATATATGGGCATATTAGAAAGCCCATATATGGGCATATACGGATGACATCAGGGATATCCATATATGGGCATAAAAGGGACAAGGGCTTACAGTTAAGAGATCTCCATATATGGGCATATCAGAAAGCCCATATATGTTCATATACTGATGACATCAGGAATATCCATATATGGGCATAAAAGGGACATGGACTTACAGTTAAGAGATCTCCGGGCATAAAGGGACAAGGACTGTTACAGTAGATATAGAGATGTCCATATATGGGCATAAATGAACAAGGACTGACAAACACTGAGATCTCCATATAACCTATGGGAATATAAGGGACGAGGACAATGCGTAGCATTGTGAGCTTGTAGACCTATTTTCTAAATATTGTTGTACATTAAAAACTTGAAATGGGTCGTTCTGCATAGTACTTGGGATTTGTTGATGTAAATGTTCACATAGAGTGTAATAATTGGTAAAACAAACTTTTGGCCTATTTGTGGAGATAAGCGACCAACGGTCGCTTATCTCCCGATTAGGGAGTCTTACCGGTCATATATCTACCCATCCAACAATCCACCATGGCCCTTACAGCATCCTGTGTTTGGATCATCTCTGATAGGCCTATAGGAGGAGAAGATGACAGTTATAAGTACATTGACTGAGTACATTGGCAGGTGCATACTGCATTTAAAGTACTAACGATGCGTGTGTGAAGGACTGAAGGTGCATCGTGACGTGCATATCACTGGTGTGCTAGCCTGGCTCCAGACCATAGATTCTTCATATTAATCTTATTTCAAGTACAAGCAATAGCCTCTCTCTCTCTCTCTCTCTCTCTCTCTCTCTCTCTCTCTCTCTCTCTCTCTCTCTCTCTCTCCCTAGTGACGTTAACTTAACACTTGTGCATATAGTATACAGGAAATCAATGATCATAGTCATTTATATATTGGTGGTAGATATGAATCAGAAGCTAGCAGCTCTGTCTGTGGGCGTGTGTAGAAAAGCACGAGAGGAGAACCAAGTATACCAAGAAATGGCAGATGTGAAACTTTAAATCTAACCACAACACTATGCCTGCAAAGAACACCTGCCTCAGTCTCTGCAACCACCATCTCTGCAACAGAGAGATTGTATTTTCTTTGTTAAATGTATGCAGTATGAACATGTATGAAAGGATTTATTGTGTCATATTATATACCACCAGCAGTTACTTATAACCGGATGGGGGGGAAACATGTTTTAGTCTACAGGGTGCAACGCAAGCAATGACATATTAAGTAATGGGCACATTCCCAAGGCCCTGGAGCCAATGGGGGCCCATGGCCTTAAGATGTAACGTTCATGCAGTTGTAACATAACTAGAAAAATGTGCTCATCTGAGCCTAGGTCTCTGCCAGGGCATGAATGAATGAATGAATGAATGAATGAATGAATGAATATTTTATTTTCGTGTCTGGACAATATTTGACCCATCCCACATGGGATTATCAGACACATCAAATACATACTGTACGTATAACCAAGAAAACAACATTCCAGTGTGCATTCCACCAACAGCTTAATACAAATACAGTAACCCACAAAAGTGAGTACCTTACTGAAGTGCCTTACAGGAGTGAGTACACCCCTCCCATCCCTGCAAACACTCAAACGCCTGCAGAGATGAGAGGGGTGCACCCACCCCTGCAATACACTACATCTCCATATGGCCTGCACATAACACAAAAGTCAACATTTAACTTCAACTATAAGTCACCCTTCTCCTCCTACCCCACGCTTTAAATAGAAATTCTGCAAAAGCAAATACATGATCAAAAAGAAATGTAATTAAGGAACCATTCTCGTACTCTATTAAATTAATGTCGGGGTTATGAACTTTTTTAAATAAACATACTCTCAAATCATGATATAAAGGACAAAATAAAATAAAATGTATTTCGTTCTCTACTTCACCCAGATCACAGTATTCACATATGCTTTCTTCCTCTGCTAGGCCCCTGTACCTTCCTGTTTCAATGTGTAGGGGCAGAATGCCACATCTTAATTGCGCACAGAGTGACCTTTGACTCTTGGGTAAATTATACAAGATATATTTTTCACATTTATAATCTTGTTTAAGTAGACAATATGTTCTTAATTTGGGCTTCTGCCAAATTTCTTCTGCCCAGGACTGAATGCATTTCGCACGGATTCTAGTAACAAATTCCACCATATTAACTGATGTTCTCTGGTAATAATGTTCCTCGAGACCACATTCTACCAAGAGATCCGAGACTTCTGAAACCCATTCCCCATTCACAGATAGATCCCAGTAAAATATTTGGCTAGCCATCCTATTGGGTGGCAGACCCATCAACCTGTTCCAAAGATTTACCATGTTGGCCTGCCATCTAATTTTACAGGGGTCCCAGCCCATATCACCATTGAATGCTGGAATTGGTGCGTATTTATGTAACCCCAAAAAGAATCTAATTGCCCGATTCTGAATACGTTCATTTAACTGAAACACTTTATATCCCCAAACCCCCGACATGTAATCTAGAATAGGACATAGGCATAGGGCAGGTAGCAATGTTTCACACCAATCAGACACGTTCATGATTTGAGGCATTTTGTTCAAAACAGGCCACTCTGCAACCTTTGGAAGCCAATCTCAGCAAAAGAATTTAAAATGTCTTATGATTAAGAAAATGTCTGTCTGTCTGTCTGTCTGTCTGTCTGTCTGTCTGTCTGTCTGTCTGTCTGTCTGTCTGTATGATAACTTTTCCACCTACAGTATTGTAGTGGTGCTCTGTTGTTCTATGCCTCATATTGCATTATTATTTAGCTGCCAGTAATGCTGTTATTGTATTACTCCTGTAATGAAGAATATGGTAGCACATTGAAACAGACTAAGATTTCTATATATTTATCAACCATACTTTCAGAATTGTGAAAAATCAAAATCAATGTCCTCTAATAGTTAACCGTAACAGGGTGGAAATGTTAAGCTTGACCAATACCAGTAATGTGACACAAAACATAAATACAAAGGCAAATTAAACCATGCTACTTATACTTCTTATGGTAGGCTATATGGTTTCCTATCAAAAATATATGCTACTTTCTGAAGTAAAGTGGCTTGAGGAATTAGTCAGGAGACATATACAGGTCGATTTGCATCAGCGTAACAGGGGGGACAGTCAGCTGAGGAACATGCATTGATTTAAAGATTTGAAACATAAAAAATACATTAATCACAATTAATACAATTTGGTTTTTGGCATTTAGCTTACATCTACTCAAACCAAAGAGATTATCTTATATTTAATTCACCCTGAGTATACAGTCTAAGATAATAAGCTTTTCGTCCTCTCGTATTTTTGCTATTTTACAAGATATGCTGTATTATATCATGGTGACACAAATGGCACCGAATACTAATGACCCAAATACCATTACATATCATCTGATAGTTAGTGGAATCATCTAGATACACTGGTGGGGGGGGGGGGCGCTCTCCATTCCGACATGTTGACATTACGACATTGACTTCCAATTGTCGGAGTACCTCCATAGAGGTTAGGGTTAGGGTTAGGTATAGGGTTAGTGTCGGAATGGGGGGATGTCGGAATGGCAGCATGTCGGAATGGGGTTACATGTCAACACTCCAACATATTGCCATTCCGACCACCTAACCTTAACCCCATTCTCTCGAGACAAAGTCTGTAGCTAGCTAGCTACTGAAAGGAAGAGGGACAAACCGAGTGGGCGTTCCAGATTGCCTTAACTCTAACCGTAACCTCAGTAAAACTAACGCTGGTGAATGGTAACCTGGTGAAATGCTAACCTGTTGAAATGCTAACCTGCCAACACTGGTGAATACTAACCTGGTGTGTCGGATTGGGGATATGTCGGAATGGAAAACCATTACTGCTATAATCCCATGTTTACCTCCCCTTCACTGTAAATATATTTTATTTATTTTTCCCCTTTTATTTTGTTTTCTTCATTATTGTTACTGATGATATCCTCTGCATAGTGCTGTGTTCTATCTGTCTGTCTTTCAATGCTATAGAGATTTTTAGAGAGGGGTCTATAGAGAGGTTTCCTATGTAAAAAAGCAGAAGAGCTTACTAAGATCTCCTTTTAGTTGACCTTGTACCAGTGAACTGTACAGTCATGAAGCTTTCCTATGCAAACTTCTAATAACGTTTTCAATCAATCAATCAGCTCAGTTCGAGGCACTCCCCAGGTTGGCAGAGGGAGAGCAGAGCCCAGGATTACAGCTTAGGTAATTGGCACTGGTAAAATGGGTTACAGTTACACAATCATGGGATAAACATTCAGGAAAAGATCTGCTATTTTCAAAAGATTTGTGTACATTTGAAAACTTTAAATGGGACATTCTGCATAATGAGTACTTTTACTTTCGATACTTTAAGTACAGTTTTGATACCAAATACTTTTGAACTTTTACTCAAGTACATTGTGAATTAATTCCAGACTTTTACTTGTACCAGAGTATTTCTACATTGCAGTATTGATACTTTTACTTAAGTAAGACATCTGAGTACTTTTTCCAGCCCTCATTCAGGGTCTCTCTCTCTCTAGACACACACACACACACACACACACACACACACACACACACACACACACACACACACACACACACACACACACACACACACACTCACACACACACACACACACACACGGCGAACGGCATGGCCGGGCGAACAGGCAGGTATTCATTGTGGACAAGTAGGCCTATTTTTCAGTAAATATGTTACTTATATATTTTACAAAAACTTAAAGTAGGGCTGTCATCTAAAGGGGTACTGTCACTTTAAAAAGTAATCTTAAAATATTAGTTAATATGTTTATGATGTTTTTGATTGAAGACTTTATTAGAAGTTTGCATAGGAAAAGGTACAGTTTCACGACGGTACAGTTCACTGGTACAAGGTCTACTAAAAGGAGATCCATGAAAAGACTAAGCTTATTTCCACTGGAAACCATTGAAGTATCTCATATAACATTGAATGACAGACAAATAGAACACAGTACTATGCAGTAGATATGTAAAGAAAAACAAAAAAGAAGACAGTAAGTCTAAAACAAACAGTATATACAAAGAAGGGGCAGGGGAGGGTAGGGTTGGGCTAGGTTCATTTTTTACCAGTTGCGAACGGCTGCTGCCTGTAAGTGGTTTTTCAGGGCAATTTTAAAAGATGCTAGTGATCCACACTCCTTTATGGCCTTCGGTAAGGCTTTCCACATTTTGGTGGTATAGCAAAAAAAAGAATTTGACCCTTAAATGTAATTGTGAGAATGTGCAATTATAAGCCAATCAAATTAATTGATTGTTCTTAGACTACTTACTGTACTGGTCAGCTGTTGGGGGGCGAGGTGCAGATTACACTGTGACATGAGTTTCAGACTATTTCAGACTGTTTTCAGAGAGACCACGTGACCTACTGTATACCATACTATTATAAATTTGGGGCACGTCAGCGGGCCTTTAACTTCATAAGTTAGCACGTGTTCGGTGGTCATTAGGTCTACTTAACCATTATTGAGATACCATAAAAGTGGTACCGACGGATCGTGTTGCAAGTAGGCTAGACAGTGGTGGAAAATAATGTTATATGCCATGCCTGGTCCCTTTAAGGGGGTGGAGCTTGGGAGTGAAACGTGATGACGTTGATGTTATGCTGTACGGAAGTACTCTATGTGTGCAGCCTGTGTGCAGCTAGGAGCAAGGTGTGCAGCTGTAAAGTTAACAAAGAAAATAACCGCGAAAAAGTGTTGTTTGCTGTATGTTCCTGCCTGACCTGGAGTAATAAATCATCCGTTCTCTACCAAGAAGGTGCATGGACTATTTTATAAAGTTACAACGTTAAACGAGACACGTTAGGCTATTTCCACACTCCCAACTATGGTTCAGAGCAATGTAGGATTTTGTAGCTCTGTATTTCCGATTCTTTTACTTATACTCCACTACATCTCGGATCCAAATATTGTACTTTAACCATTTAGTTATTTTTTCCATTTATTTGAAAACTTTAATACTAGTTACTTTGTAGACTTTAAATATTATTATAACACATACTGTACCCACCTTATTTATACTTTGGCTATTTTCAAATAGCCGATCTACACGCTCATAACATCAGAGCTTGTAGATCTGCTATTTTCAAATGATTTTATACATTTTTAAAACATGAAATGGAAGATTTCTACTTTTACTTTTGGTACATTTGATACCAATGCTTTTGTAACAGAGTATTTCTACATTGCATTATTGACATATGCATTATGATGACTTTAAAACATGTGAGTACTTTTTCCACCACTGCAAGTATAGGCTAGATAATGAAAAGTCTGTTAATTTAACATACCTTCTCCCGTGAAGACTAGGCCTACCAGTAGAAAAAGCAGATGAAACATTCTTTTGTAGCCTCTCATGAACAGCTTTGCAATGCAGCTGGCACATGCAGGCAGTCAGGCAAATAAGCTGGATAAGATTTCAATCTACCACCACACACTCATGCTCTCTAGTCTGGTTGGTTAAACGTAGGTCTAAAGGTTACGTATAATGGAGTCTATAGAAAGGGCGTCCCGCCCCCGCACATATGTCTCCCGCTCTTTCTACCTCAGTCTGTATTAAAGAATTGAAAAGAAATGTAACACAAACACAAAAATATAAAGTAAAGAAAAAGATTGCTGCCAACAAGGTCTCTATTTGGAAGGATGAAAACATAAATAACCAAACAGCACTATTTTGATTGACAGGGAAGGTCCTGGATCCAATCAAATAGGTGAGGAAACATGTTGCCCCTTGTACCCCCACAAATTAAGCACTGAGCAGTAGTTATAGTTATCTTGTTATAGTTAAGAATAATCTGGGTTCCCAGAAGTTTCTCATTTTCGCCACTAGGGGGCGAAGGACTAGACAGTGCTCATTGTAAAAGGCCATATAGTCAGGTCCAGCATATTCTGTAGCAGAATAAAATGCGATAGCCTACAACCTAAATTTAAGAACTGTTTTAAAAATAAGGTGAATAGAATTAGCTGATTACCCCTTTTTCTTTCTTTTTTTAAAATCACACATCAATAAGCTGCCATTTCCACCATCCATGTCAGTTTATTTAATCACCATGCACAAGATTAACCTTGTGTAAAATCAGATTACATTGAAGATTTGGATTTAAAAACAACAGACAGGGATAAACCACTGCCATCGCTAGGGGGCAGTATATCATCATGTAATTCACCATGTAATCATGTAATTCTTGAGAAAAATTGTCCATGTTGTTTGCGCCCAAAATTATGAAGAAACTATCAAGTAGCATTCCATAGGCCTACATATATTTCTGATGATGTTGCACAAACATCAGAACGTGGAATTTTGTTACTAAACCATTCGATACCTTAAACCAACAGTAGTATTTTGATATCAATTCTTAGAGAGACTAGTTAACACTTATGTTGCAATGATTTTTTCTCTTCAATGTCTCGCGTTGCCATGGTTACCATAGACTTCCATGTAATTGTGCAAGTGTGTAAAAAGTGCACGCCCATGCTTAGATGATGCACCACGTGTGTAGATGCTGTTCACAGCTTTCAAACAAAAAAATCCGCTTGGAAATCCGTTCAGGCATTCATGATTTATCAGCCATTATGTTTTCTACAGATGTAAACAAACATGGCTGCCATGTTTGAAAGAATGGGTTGGTATGGGGGTTAAACATGCAATTTCGCGATCGCGATCATGCCTAATACATTTCTGGAGGTCCAAAAAAAAAATTTGAAAAAAAAAAAATTTGAATTTTTTTTTTTTTTTTTTTTTTTTTCAAAAACGGCCCAAACTCGGGAAACTCGGAGTTGGCACAGCACTAGTACCAATACAAACTCGGGAAACTCGGGGTTGGCACCATATGTGTTAAGAAATAGTCAAATGTAGGCCTATTTATGTTTCCTTATTTTTATTCATTTTATCCTGATGAGACGTAAGGCATTTAATCATTTGCTATTAAGGACATATTGCCTAAAGGCCTCTCCATACTTCGACCGAAATGTTCGGTGAGTTGTGTTTTCCGACGTGCAAATTTCCGAACTCTCGTTCGGTCCAATGCTTTTCAGAAGTCCCGAGGGATATAATTTTATGGTAGAAAAGGACCTTTTGAACCGAAAACGGCGGTTTCGGTCAAAGTATGGACAGGCCTTTAATGTCAATGTTAAAATCCAGGCAGAGTCCAAGATGTTTGGCTTTGGTTGTGGTTTTTTAACATTACCAATCCACCCTTTGTCAGTCATCTGGTGGGTCCCTGACTGATCAACCAGTCAGGTTCCACCTTATGGTTGTTGAATTTGCTAAAACATCATTTTTGGAGATGTTCCTTTTTATTGACAAGTTTACAATAAGAATTGAATACACAGAATATCAATATGAAGCAACTGAAAAAAAATATGTTATTTCAATAATAGTGGACGGAGAGAAATCATTTTTGTCCAACCAAGAAACACCAACCAATATGTTCAAAGAGGGGCACAACCACGTACGGGTGGAACTTAAAGGGTCAGTGAGCAGCTGGTCATCCTTGGCTCTAAAAAAAATCATTTCCTCCATGTTGTCTTTGTTTATTTTGAAGAAAACACTCATTGACTTGTTGTGACCATAGGTCGCATTTACTATAGAAACCTCCAGATGCTGCAGTGGTAGACTCGAATGAAGCATTGAGTGGATTTATTTAAGTGGATATCACTGAAAACTTCAACAAGTGCAGTCACAGTGCTGTGGTGTGGTGTGGTCAAAGAAATCCTCATTGGAAGACCAGTTTTTAGTTGCAAAAAGTTGTTACGTTTTTGAAATACAGCTCTTTTTTTTGGTACAAAAAGCAATTTTGTTCATTTGTTACGAGGCTTTCTGAAGCATTTCTTGATGGCTGCTGTTTTCAAGAGAGAGAATAAAGCCTGTTCTCAGTCTGTATGAAGGTGCTGTAAGGTTCAATATTATCCACTGGCTCCTACAAAGAAAACAATAATAGATGTGTATCAGCTACATACTGTCAGACAATTGTGACCCCAGCCTCCCACCCCTTTCTGTGACCTTAATTATACCTTTAGGTAATGACAGGTAATGGATTAAACATTTTAAGATACATAGTTAAATAGTCTTCTATCCACGAGTTTCCAACGCCCCATAGTGCATTGCGCAGACGTCTGTACCGAGCTTCCGGCGCCGATTTACAAGCTCACAATGGGTTGCATCTGCGACACGACGTGAGCTTGTATGTCTGCTGTTAAACCCGGAAGTTTGGTCCCAATAGAGTCTCCAGTCAACTCCCGCGGAAACTTGTGGATAAGCCTGAATTGTGGGAGCCTGAATTAGCCTATTATTTTGCATCAAAACAGGATTTGTTTTGCTTTGATTTCAGATCACCCTGAATGGCCATTGTCCAGTGGCATGTATAAATACATAACTTATACACACACACACACACACACACACACACACACACACACACACACACACACACACACACACACACACACACACACTTACCACACTTTGGAGGCTCTGCAAGGTTTGGCTGTTTCTGTAGGGCAAAAGAAGTAATAGTTCTTCAATATGACTTTTTGGAGATTATCTTAGAGTAGTGGTTCTCAACCTTTTCAGGCCGCGACCCCCAAAATAATCACATTTTAACTGACGACCCCCCACCCTGCACAAGCACTTGGAATTGTAGGATTTGGCATTACATTTAGTTTGACTCTATTCCATTGTGAAAATAGCCGATCTACATGCTCACAACGCTTTGCACTCGCGTTGTGAGCATGTAGATCTGCTATTTTCACAATTTCTGCCTCTAATATTTGACCAATGTTTGACCTGTGAGCATGTAGATCTGCTATTTTCACAAGTTCTGCCTCTAATATTTGACAATTGACCAATGTTTGACCAGAGGTGCTAAAAACGTATTTTAAGTCTGTTTAGCTAAACAAAGCTAAACATCTGGGGACCCCCCAAAATAGTTTGGGGACCCCTCTGGGGGTCCCGACCCACAGGTTGAGAACCACTGTCTTAGAGAACAGTAAAAAAAAAAGAAAAAAGGGAAAAAAGGATTATAATACTCACCGATGGATGATTTTTCTTCGCATTATACCCATTGTAAGTGCAATTCCGATGACGATGACAGTGACGCTTATCACTGCTGTAAGAATGTATGTGTTGGTCTGGGAAGCATTGTCCTCTGTATGCTCGGGTACCTCTGTACCTGTGAAGGAGAGGCATTTTTAAACCTCCAATCTGGATAGCCATTGTCAAAGAAAAGGGAAAAACAGCGCCCTCTCTGTTTTGTTTAGAACTACATCTGTTCTTGAGAGATTAGTAAACCGTTATCATAAAAGCCAAGGTGTCACTGTGAATTGACAAGTCTAGTCAAGTCAACAATATTTAAAAAGTGCTTTCCATTGAAAATGGCATAATAAACAACAACAAATTGTGTAATAAACATTTCCCATATCCTTGTGGATACCCTTTCTTTCTTGGAAAAAACCCTTCTTATCTGATCTGACAAAAACGGAGACCGCCCCCATACATGTATGGAGTGACGCTGTGCACACTCACATGCACGCACACACACACACCGACGTTTTTAGACATGTTAACCACTTAAGCCCTATATAGGCCTACTTCTCATATGAAAAATAGCAACAATAGAAGATCTACAAGCTTAGACCATATCGCAATGTGATATGCCTTGTGAGCTTGTAGATTTGGGATCCCTGGCACTAAATCCTTTCAAATGAAGGTCTGCAGCCTATAGTATGTATTAATTTGGGGGTCCATGACATGAACATGTTTGCAGGTCTACAAATACACAGTGGATACAGTTAAAGACATACTGTAATCACCTCTATTAACGATTTAAAGAGCTATAAACCTTATCATTCATGGGCAATTATACAAGAAATTTGTATAAACACACACACACACACACGCGTGTGTGCGTGCGTGCGTGCGTATGTGTGTATGTATGTGTGTGTGTTATTGAATGTACTACATAAATGACCCCCACTGTGGTCAGAGGAAAATACAAAACAAAATTGTCTTACGGTTTACGGTAATGTAGAGTTGGACTACATCCGCTCCTCCAGTGAATGCACAATCACACTTATAGCTTCCACTATCTGCTGGGGTTAATTTGTTGAGGTGCAGAAACATTGTGTCATTCTGTTTTAACAGAGTGATCCTGGAGTCACAAGAACTTTCAGTGCCAGCGTCATAGTGATACGACAGCTCACAGACTCCATTCCTTGTTGTTTTGATGTTACACATTATCATGCTTATCGTAATAAATGTCTGATTGGGGCATAGTGGAGTGACATCTGGATCTTCACCAATGGTTTTCACAAGAGACACTGCATTGGGAAATATAGGCTATTATAGTTAGTTATATATATATATATATATATATATATATATATATATATATATATATATATATATATATATATATATATTTCCGTCCATGCCTCACCCCTTACCCCTACTCTTTTGTCATTTTTTACTATTTTGAATACATTTTTGAATATTTCAAATTGATGATCTACAAGCTCACAATATGTCAAAGTAGAAGGCTTTTTTGTTTTTTTGTTAATAGTAAAAAAAAACAAAAAAAAAACAGAAGTTTACGGATAAGGGGTGAGGCATGGACAAAAATATAGCTGACTGTCTGTAGGCAGCCACCTCACGTTCTACAAGAGGAAACTGATATACAGTAGTAGTGGCCTGTAACATGATGACAATCATGTACAATTTTGCCAAATATTTGCCAATTTTAACATGACAATTTGCTGGAAAACAGACTTTAGAGAGGTCTTACCTTCAGTGGGATGGCATGTATCATCAAGCAAAATGCGAAAAACTACAATTGCCATGAATTTAGCACTGTTTCCAATCATGGTGACCTTGAATGGCTGCACAAGTCAGTTACTTCTTCAGGTTGTTCTGATCATAAGAAAACATGACACTAGGAAGTGACCTTTAAATCATTGTGTAGCTGCTAGTTGTGGTGAGCTGCTGTGCCTGCGACCACAACACCAGAGCAGCAAGTGTTCAAAGCACGTAGGCCTATACTGTATCTCAGACCACTTTTACTGTAAAAGAAGCATAGCGTGGGAACCTGTTTGAGCTGCTGTGTTTGAGCGGGATAGAACTGCTCTCTGTCGAGGTGTAAACTTGTGCTTTGTGCACAAGTAGGCCATATGACCATATATGGCCTACTTGTGTGCCAGCAGAGCGCGCCATGTGGTGCGCTCCCCATTGGCCTCACCATTGGCATCACCACTGGCATCACCAGGAATGCTGGTCCCTCATTGGCTGTTAATGATGAAGTTGCCAGAAATGCTGGTCCCTGATTGGGCTACGGGCTTAAACACATGAGAGATACCGACATACCGCATACGCGGCCGAACACAGTACTTGCACGCTCTGCTGCCACAGGTAATATATAGCCATATACCACACATCCGGCTTTTGGTGCTTAGGGTGGGGGGTGTGCTTATAGGCATCAGGTAAAATAATGAACAGAAGTGTAGGCACCCTGCTTGAGAACATGTTGGGTTAAGAGCCAGGTGTGCATTCTTATTTAGACCACTTTAGTTTGAGAATCCTATTACCTGTATCTTTTTTCTCATACATGTCTAATCCATGATCCCTATCTCTCTACATCTTCTACCCTGCCATGCCCAAATACAGATGTTGGATATCTTTTTGAGTGGTGCAATCCGCTCCTACATTTCACTCTGTCTGTATTAGTACGGAATTAGTAATCCATACTAATCTAACTATTCATTTAGCGAATGTCTGTCCGTCCGGCGTCCGCCGCCTGACCATCTGTCTGCATGCTGACATCACTGATACTAAACAGTGTCATATGAGACAAAATATTGCCTGAGATTTGGGATATTGTTTTTATTTATTATTTTATACTTTGAAACTTTGATACTTTGAAATGACCAAACCTGCCTACCGATGATGTCATTGGTAGGTTTTCTAAATTGCCCACAGCCCACCAATGACACGGAGTGAGTAGACGTAGATGGTGTCATCTTATAATGAGCATTAGGACCAATTATATGAGGTGGAGTTCTCCTCCCCATGCTATTTCCAAAACATAACCATCACCACCTAAAATGTTGTCTCGACTTCTCATCGATTACTGATTGAACTAGAATTCCCACGACAGAAGCTAGTGATCTGGCTGTGGCTCTAGCCACAATCAACTTGTTCCTTTGTTCGATAACTCAATGTAGCAGTATACATGCAGACAGTACTTAAGTCATGTCATTCTGTTGCATACAGTACTGTTTTGTAACAATGAAACAAGACAATGGGCCCTCAAGTGGAGTGGGTGATGATGGGAGGCCGTTCTTCTTAGCGCTGGCAGAGAGATACAAGCCCAGACAGACAGAGTGGCCCACTGTTCACTACTGTTGACTTTGCAAAAGCTTAGGGTTAAGCCATATAGACTAGTATTTTTTTTTATCAAGAACTGTGTCATTGTAGCATGTACAACGTCCCTGTCGGGTGGAAACCATTATGTCCAAAATGGTTTACTTTTCAGCATCAAGATCAGCAAAAGTAGCAGATCTATAAGCTCAAAACATGTCGGTTTGCCCAGCGTTTCGCAACTTTGATGATGGAGAGAGACACTATGTTTCCACCCTCACTCCAGTGGGCCACATTGCATATTGTTACTGTCAAGCCAAAACCTCTCATCTCCAGTAAGAGTTGCAAAAATAACCAATCTATGTGGTTTGAGCTTGTAGATCTGATATTTTTGCTACTTTTTAATTGGAATCCTGAATTATCTTTTGTACATTTTTAATTACAATCCTGAAATGTAACATTTTGATTTAATTTCAAATACATTTAGTTATACTTACAGTATATTAACATTATGAATTTAATACAAATACATTGGATATAAAAAAGATGTCAGGAATGAGTACCGGACAGGACCCAAAAGCAGACGAGTAGGCAGGACAGTTCAACTCAACAGGTTTATTTTAACAAAGCAGCGTGAATAACAGAACTCAAAAGCATCGAGCACAAAGACAAAACTCACTCGACATAAATATACGGACCAACAAGGATACAATGCAAACACGAGGCACAGAACACCAATGTAAAAACAGTAACAGAAATTCAAAACCAACAGAACAGTAATACCTAGACGAATACAGAACATGCTGAACGGCAGAAACAAGTGAGACAATTACAGAATATACTAAATGACAGAAACATAACATAATAAGTCCTACGCATAATACAGACAGTCGTCAGAAACATCTCATTATAAGTCCACAACATAACGCGGACAGTCAATGTCCCAGGTCCACGGCGCGGACCGTGACAAAAGACTAATATTTAATACTATTATACTAGTCATTCTATACTACTAGTAAGACACCTGAGGGTGGAATGCGACCTCAGGGTGACATGCGACCTCGCCCTAAAGGGCGAGGTCGCGCCAATTCTTGACTATCTGGCCAACCACAGCGTTTCTCTGACGATTCTAGTTGTTATCATTCTGGGGGGAGTTTGTTCATGTTTTTGTGAGGGTATCAACCCTAGGAGACACGTGTGGAGAACATGCAAACTCCACACAGAAAGGCCCTATCGCCAACCCCACCTAGGGTGTGAACGATAGGGCCTAAACATGGAGATGTGGAGAACACTATATATGGAGATAATCCAGTCCATCATGTCATATAGACTGAAGTAATTAAAGTGGGTCATGTTTGCATGTTTTGAATTGTAACAGCTGGAATAAAGTGAAGGTGGGGGCCACATATGGCCCCCGGGCCGCCAGTTGACCATGTATGTTATAGTATGATCAAGTAGGGACATTACTTTACGGGGAAAAAAACTAAAGTTAGAATATGCCTCTCTCTCTCTCTCTCTCCTGACTTTGACCCAGTCAGAACCACAGCAGCATGGGAGAGCATAGACCTTGGGGACCTCCCCTCCACCACTGCCTTTACCCTGTGGGTTGTCATGTATTTGCTCTCATGTGTAAAGAAAACTTCTACAGTATGTTGAAAAAGGCTTTTCATATACAGTAAGGTTGTTGGCTATCCCTCTATCTATAAACTCCAGGAATATATATGTACAGCACTGTATGTGCAACTGTATGTGCAACATTAACAGTATGCAGCCTATTTATGTACAAGTATGTACTGTATGTACGCATGTATATATACGTACATGTACGTATGCATGCATAGGCGCCAAGTCTGTGGGTGCCGCGGGGTTTCAGCACCCCGCGGAACGCTCCTATAGCCTATTTGCATCAATTGCATCTATGCAAACGGGCGGGGAGTAGCGCTCGATATGGCTTCAGTCCCCCGCGGCGTGGACAAAACTTGGCGCCTCTGACTATGGTCCATTTAACATACCACCAGCAGCTCCCAGCCAGGGGCATAGTTCTGCCGATTTAAAATGACTCCAATACGGAAGTAAAACTTCCTATGATTGGCCGCTAGTTGCGCTGTTTCCCCCCCCGGCCGGTTGCAAAAAGAATTGTTCTGCATTGGATCCCATTCATTTTCCCCTTTCGTGTTCTAGCCTTAATTAACATTTTCATGAATACTTTATGGTTCCTATCGCTAGTTAAAAATTGCCTTTCAATCACCATCATATGCGTTTTGTCGAAATTTGGTCAATTTATTTTAAAATAGATGATAAAGTTGCAGGGGCGCGGCTGATCCCAGATCAGCCTTTGCCCACATCAGCTCATCAGCGTCGGTCGTAATGCGACGCACTGTTAGCTTGTAGGTCGGTTTTCTTTGTACAACGGCGTATAAACCATAGACTATAGAGGTATAAACATTGTTACAATATAAAACTATTATACAAACCCAGGTTACACTGTACAATATAGGCAGACGCTCTTAATCCAGAGCTATTAAAATGAGCGAGGACATAAATAAACACACATATAGGCTATTCTGTATAATTATAGGCTATAAATGTTAAAACATTGTTTTTGTTAATACGCCTATAATTTATTTACTCTTATAGGCATATCAGCCACACGACTTGGTATTTATTTATTATGAAGGCTATACCTGCCCGATTGTGTAACAACTTATGAGAGCCTATATATAATGCCACCAAAACAATGCGTCTTTATTATTTTTTTCTCGTCATGATTTGTGCAAGTATGGCATGCCACATCAATCCGTGATCGACATGAGCCTACAGATTATCAGTGGCCACTGCCGCCACTCACAGCCAAAATAGCCTATGTTCTAAGCCAATGGAAGCATATATTATTTTATGAACTCGTCTTTAACATTGGCATATGGCATTCTTGATAATTTGTCATGTATGCCTACCACAGACTTAGTTTACATTAGGCCTACTTCAGACCATTTATCAAATATTTCATGTAACATTTTGGAAACTGAAAACAGCACTTTTTACATATGTTGCATGTCCTGCTATCCTGTATCCCTTGGCATATACTCATCCTGTTGTTGGAGCCAGCTGAGTATGGGAGATCTTGGTCGGGAGCTCTTTTGGAATTTGAAGTTGGTCATAGCAGGCTTCGGCGACGTGATGTTATGGCAATTATCTGGCTTTTTGTAGGTTTAGAACGGCTAGTATAATAATGTGCCTCGCCAAATGGTATTAATTAAAACATTTGAAAACGACACTGAGGCTACAGTATAATTGTCAATAGAACAGTCTGCACAAACAAAGTTAGCACTTACATTCACACATACAAATTTCACACAAATTAGCATAGGAACGCACACAAATAGGCATTGGTTGATCTCACATTTTATTTCCAAAATATAAACCAGAATGAAATTGACTGAATCAAAGAGGAGGAATAGGCTGAATGGTGTAGGCTACTACTGTAAATACCTCAATCAAACAAAAATGACATGAATCAAGCGCATTTACGTTAACGATCGCTGACTGAAATAACCTCTTTAATATGTAGGAATAATTAACCCACGATACTGCATAATGTCAGCTCAATAATTAGTTCACGAATCAATTCATTAATCCAGCTTCTCGCTACTGTAGCCTACTTAGCATGTCACAATCATAGACTGTAGTCACAATGGACAATTCATATGCATATTGCATACATTCCTACATTAATCGCATTGTTAACATATGGTGTCACATTGACATGGTTGACAGCTTTTGTTAAGAGGTGTGAATGAAAACTATTAGTGCAACTTCAGTCCTATAAACATCACAAATCCCTGTTAATAAATATGAATAAACCCATGCATATTTCTCTGGACGAATGCCTCTTTGCTTTGTGAAAAGTCTAGTGGACAACTGGTGGACAACTAACTGGATTATTATAAGACCCTGCGGAACTGCACGGCCCACGGGCACTTTCAAAAGTAGAGTCCTCAACAAGGCTTCCAATGCGGGGTACAGAGTCCTAGACGGCCCGGTCAGGTTAGCGGCGGCTGCAGTCCAAACGTTCGGTGCACAAATCTCCGTGGTAAAATGAAAAAGTTTTTCGGACATTTACTGTCACTGCGGTCCGTCTGTGTCAGCCATACTGGGTTTGTTTTTCGCTGGCTGGCTTGTGGGCGGTCCACGTTTTCTTCTTCGTCTGCGATATTTTCGGCAGAGCTCAACACATTCTCCCGAGTATCCTTGCGTTGCACGTGACCGTTGGCAGCCAATAGCATCTCTGGTAGCATTACAATTCTATTTATTTCTATGATGGCGACACCCATTTCAAGGGGTGGAAAAGGGCCATTTGCGCTGCATAGAAACCAATGGCGTCGCTTCGTCCATATTTTTCTACAGTCTATGCTCCCAGCTCACAGAATCTACATACATGCATGTACCATTCGTACCAGATGATATTGTCACGGTGGGGATTAGAGGGGCCATGGATGTATTTGTCCTCCCAATATCCAAGGTAGAGGCAGGCATAATTTGGGGAGAAGCAAGCGCCAATGGCAGTGCCTCGTCTTTTCCTGAATGGTTTGTCCTGGAAGATAAAGACATTGTTGTTTAGAGCCCATTCAATTAATGTCATGATGCATTGATTAGGTGGATCTTCATCTGTCCTCGAGCTTCAACTTAAACATGTCCTCCTGGAAAAGTGGAGGTATTTACTAAAAGCAATTTCTGCCAGAACTTTCAAATGGATATGAAACTAGGGGACAATATCTTACTGACCAAGTCTTAGTTTTTAATTATTGGGTGAGTACACACTGCGGAGCACTTTAGTGACTCGGAGATCAGTCTCCTAACCGGGCGCGGATCGGACCAATCAATGGCTGTTTATTTGGAATACTGACTGAATACGGAGTGACTCTAGGGCTAGTTCTCAAATAGAGTCTATACCTGATACTGGGTCAGCCTGGAGGGTTGGTTAGTTTTTGGGTTACATAAATTGTAAGAATCTTTGGACAGGTTTTGCACAAAACAAAAAGTCTTGCTATTTTTTTCCTTTTATCCACTTGTGACCCCACTGCATCATTTAAAATGTCTGTCTATTCACATGTCATATAATCCAGTGGGTTGGATGACAGAGATGTGGATGACAGTACAGAGGTGTGTTGTATTCCGAATTATTATTCGTGTATCTATGACATGATGTCTTGAAAAATTCCTCAAATAGTGTTTGGAGTTCCGTGTTTTAAGGACATAACTTTACATCAGAGATTTACAGCAGAACAAAGTTATGTTACAATGGCTACTTTAAAAACACCATTAAGTGCTTACGTACAAATTTTATATTTTGAATTTGTACATTTATGGAGATGTACTGAATGAAAGGGAAGTGGACAGCAGATGCACAGAGATTACTGTTACTGTTTTTTGACTGACTTGCTCATTTGTTTGAGGGTGTCCCTTTCAATGGTTAATTGTTTGAGCTAAAGGAAGTCCGCTTAAATTTGACCAGGAGAGACCATCTCAGGATCAGCTGTGCTGCAAGTAAATAACCTTTACTAATGATTGTTACCTTGTTCCTTTTTTTCTAGAAGCCAAAGATCTGAAGACTAATCCAAAGGCAAGTCCGAAGATGATGAAGATGATTACACCAACGACGACACCAATGACACTAGCATCAACCTCTATAATAACAGTGAGGAAAAGATTAGAAATGTTTGTGTATGACTATCTTATATATACATTCCTCTAAGTGCCGCATCCCACTTCCAAGCCCATTCACGCCCCCTTTACATCGACTTCAACTCATAGGTAGTCGGTAGTCGTCTAGGACGTAAGGAATACCGCCCCCGTCGCCATGGTGACAGCCCTCCATTGGCTCATTCCCAGCTATGGGACCGGCGGATCCAATTTCAACAGAGGGGGGCGTCGCAGTAAGTGGAGTGAAATTTTACACCACTGTGTTTGCATGTGCCTGCTGCTGCTGCTGTAGCAGAGGCATAACAGTCACTTCTCTCCAGTGCGTCCGGCCGTCAAATATGTCCGACCTGAAATGTGCGCTGCGCCACAATAGTTCCGCCACAATAGTTCCCCCCCAATTAATTTTTTTTAACTTTTTTCTTTTCAAAAAACTTTTTTTTTTCAAAAAAAACTTTTTTTTTTTTTTTACTTTTTTTTAAATATTTTTTAGTAAAGAAGCGGGCGTGGACTCTAGATGTGAGCGGCCCGAAGGGCCGCGAACCTCTAGTGTACCACAATGAAACACTCTGGATCAAACAGGCACATTGAATAAAATAACTTACTGGGAGGAATTGGATCTGCTTCAAATTTCTCAAACGCATCTGCGGGGGAAAAAAAGAAAAAATATCAGAGGAAAAGGTAACATCATCTCTCTATCCATCCAACAGTCCATCCTCCTACACATAGCCTATCCATGAAGGTCACTGACCTTCAATCTGTTTTAAACACTTTCCTTTAATGAAATAGTAGAACTGAAACCGTCTCTCACCACAATCATCATCATAAATGACCCTGGATGACTCCTTGATGAACCCGGAGTAGAAAAGCACCACACAGCGGACCTGCGTACCGTTGCTACAGAACCTTTCCAGTGTGACAGTACTGGTTACTGTGACGGTACCGTCAGTGTTGACTGTATGGATGGTGGTGTAGTTTGAAGATCCGACGTGGCTGGGGACTTCCAGAGTTACTGTAGGAGCAGACCGGAAGTGGGACACCACAGAGCAGGACACAACCATCATCTCTGTGCCATTGAGTTGTGTGATGTCTAATATGGGCTCAGGTTGCTCTGCAAAACAAAACAAAAAAAAATAAATATATTAAAAAACCCTGTAAAGCAGTAATACATATGTACTGTATTCTCAGTTTGCCACACCACAGACCTAGAGTCTGGAAGTACACATCGCAAAAGCAGAGAACACAAATCTCTGGAACCAGAAAGGTTTCAAATAATGCAATGACCATGCACGCACACACAGGACTTCTTACCATAAACTATGAGGCAGGTTTTCCCTTGGATGGATCCTCCAGGATAGGCGTTAAATAAACATATATAACAGCGCTCATCTGCTTTGGTTACATTCCTGACTACTATGGCACTCCTCTGCAGTCCTGTGTCTACAAACTGTACTTTCCCCTGGAAGGGAGGGTTGATCTGGTTGCCATGACGTTTGTTGCAGGTGCCAACATTCTCTGTTCCTCCCCCTGGTAGCATTTTTTTCCAAGTCACTTGAATCACGTCCTTGGTTTCTGTGAGCTGACAGGTGAATCGGGCGTCCTCTCCCACCATGGCCCTTACAGCATCCTGTGTTTGGATCATCTCTGATAGGCCTATAGGAGGAGAAGATGACAGTTATGAGAATATATCCACAAGTTTCCAACGCCCCATAGTGCATTGCGCAGACGCTGTACCGAGCTTCCGTCGCCGCAGCCGAGTGTGATTTACAAGCTCACAATGGTTGCATCTGCGACGCGACGTGAGCTTGTATGTCTGCTGTTAAAACCGGAAGTGTGGTCCAAATAATCTCCAGTAAACTCCCGCGGAAACAGGTGGATACCCATTGACAGTTTGAACAGGTGCATGGTGCATACAAAGCACCAGAGAGAGAAAGAATGTGTGTGTGTGTGTGTGTGTGTGTGTGTGTGTGTGTGTGTGTGTGTGTGTGTGTGTGTGTGTGTGTGTGTGGGGGGGGGGGGGGGGGGGGGGGGTGAGTGTGTGCGTGCGTGCATGTGTGTGCAGCTGCATAATTTTGCACAGAAATATGTGTCCCACCATACATCTCAACATACTTACCACCCTGGTCCACCCATAATTTTTGTCTGATTGTATTAAACAACATCAAACTCACCAATATTGAGGCTATATGGAAAGCTTGAATTATCCTCTTTCTGTCTGCAAAGTGTTTGTTTCCGAAAAATCCATCGTAGACATGTTACTTTCTGTCAAGAAAGCCGAGCAGACATGTTTTTTTTTTTACTTTAGAAGTGCTCGTCTTCAATAACGCCATGTCCCGCTGCCTCCTGCATTATGTGACATTTAGAACCAGGTGGTACACAGGACCGCTGAGCGATTTCCCACGAGCGTTTAGAAACTCCAATACTTACAAAAAATAATCACCTGAACTGAATTTCTTGACAGAAAGTAACATGACATATGGTGGATTTTTCTGAAACAAACACTTTGCAGATAGAAAAAGGATAAAACCCTCTCCAGGTTACAGTTTACAGTTTACAGTTTAGGCATTTAGCAGACGCTTTTAATCCAAAGCGACTTACAATAAGCAGATAAAACATCACAAAGCAGATAAAACATCACAGGTGCCACTTGTTCCTAGTGCCCAGAGTCTCCAGCCCTAAGTGCCCTCGTCCAAGTGCCCAAGGGTGACCAGATCCAAACTGGTTATTTGAGGGACAGAAGCATTGTTTGTGTTTGTCATTTGATACTGCCTATCGTTTTGTTAGTAACCTGCTGTAGCCTAGGGGATATTTCTCATGTTATTTTAACAGGCTTAAAATCATCTTGCAGGAAAAGAGACAATGAGAGAGATTTACAATGGAAAGCCAATTATTAGGAGGATACCCTACCCTATAATTTATTCATGTGCTGCCCTACCCTATAATTTATTCATGTGCTGCTAGAGCAATGCTGTACGTGTCTAGCTTGCTCACCTTTCAACACCTGCGCATAGATTATTACTGGAGCCTGGCGTGTCCCACATTGATGGGACAATTTGTGGGACGCCTGAAAAGACATGGAAATGTGGGACTGTCTCACGCAAAGGGGGACATCTGGTCACCCTAAAGTGCCCACATTGCCCTAGTGTCCAATTCAATTCCATTCAAGAGTACATACAATCGCCAAATAAAAAATAAAAAAAACAATTAGACAAAACAAACACAAAACCAGATGGTTTTGGTGCCCAGTTGTGCCTATAGTGCCCAGACGGTACCAATACCATATTATAATAAGCGTAGTGAGGTCAGGATTAGGGTTAGGTTTAGGCATAGTTTTTAGGGGTACAGGAAAAAAATCGATTCGAATTCGAATCGTGTTTCTAACATGGCAAGATTCAGAATCGATTCTCATTTTCCAAAAATCGTTTATTTTTATTTTTTATTAGATAATATTTATTAGATATCATGATTTTCATGATTTATTATTTTATGATTTTTTATTATGATTTTTTTTATTACGATAATTTATTAGATATTATGTTATGTGTTTGTATGAGTTAAAAGAATGTGTGCAAGCATGAATAAATCAGACATGGATTTACCTTTGTGTGTTTACATTATTGCAATAAGTTGATAAAACCTTTACAATTATAAAAGCTACGTAAATGTACTCTGCCTTCATGCCAAGCATATGGCAAAGGGCCATACAAATATTAAAAAAAGAATTGGTCAAGTCAAGTGGCTCAAATTGCCCCAGATCCAAGTCAAGTCATACTGTCAGTTTAATGCTGCTAATTAAAAAAATGCAAACATAGATTACGTCAATAATTTAGTTAAAAGAAAACTAACAAAAAGGCAAGACAGCAAACAATTATGCAACAATAAACTTTCAGTCAGATGATTTGTGGGTTGTCTGGGTGTATTTGCAAGTTCCTTGTCTTTAACAAAAACAAATATACAGTTAAAATATTGCTGACAGCACTTGATCATCTGGTCAGATGATTTGTGGTTTGTCTGAACGCGTATTTGCAAGTTCAATTAAGGAAGGGAAACCACGTGACCGCCGGGAACGGCCATGGCGCTCCCTGACGCTCTCCATGGGTGCCAGAACTCGCACCGAAAGTGCAATGAAATACGTGTTTTTTTTCTGGAAACTTTCGGGTCAGATGATTGGTGGTTGTCTGGGTGGCCTTTCGTCTAGGCCACCCAGACAACCACAAATCATTGTTTTTGCTAAAGGGACAGATAAATAGTTAAAATATTGCTGACAGCGGTTTCAATTCCTTCTTTCTTTGTTTTTCGGCAGGAGAAATTCTTCATTGTAGCCTACTTGTAGCCTATTTGGGGAATTCCACCTCAAATAACCAATCACCATTTTGGTTCTCATATAACTGTTTAAATTAATATCAGATATCTAAATATAGGGATGGGTATCGTTCACCTTTGAATCGATACGATACCTGGGAATCGATACGATACCCTTTTCGATTGTTTTTATTTATTTATATCCCATGATTTTGTAACCCATTTTTTTAAGTGCCAATTGACCACCAAGTAGGCCTACACCATTATGACTGATGTTAAAATACAGATAAGGTTTCCTAATAAGAATGTCCTTTCGATTGTTCAATTATAATTATAATACATCTCACATCCACAGACAGATTTCTGACTGTTACTGTAAGATGTTTTGCATATTGTCTGTCAGAGGACCCCAATGTAAACAAGCCATGTAGTGCTTTTGCTATGCGAACTGCTAATCAAGTATTCAATCAATCAATTCAAACACACACACACACACACACACACACAAAGGCTTTTTTTGCGAGGCAAAGATGACCGAAGCTACAGCTGTGCAGACCATTTAACTTTTTCCACACAGAACTTGACAGAAGCACTATACTTTATCCAGCAACAAAAAAAAAACACTACTGACTCATAAGCTTCGGAGGTTAAAAAAGAACGCATTTCCAACCGACGCGTGTGCATTACAGGAGCAGCATGGCCAACGTCTTGTGTTTATAAATCCATAGAGTTATAGAAGTTATAATCCACGTGAATTTTGTGTTGACATGTTTGAAAGAAAGCCATGGCGAGATGAATGGTTCACAGCATTGTTATGATGGTAGAATTAAACTAGGCTTCCTCTGAAAACCGTGGATTTCAAAATAAGAGCATGAGGTATTAGGCTATTATGTAGGTTATATGGTTAGTTTTATTTGTTAGTCTAGTTACAGGAAGTAAATAGACCGGTGCTTGCCTACTTGACACAGTGTGACTATCTCACTGGTCACCAGCCTCTTCGCCTATAACATTTTCGCCACAACACATCTTTTCGCGTGGCTTTTTCGCCGTGGAGGAGAGACTTTTCACCAGGCCTGTCTGGTCGATTCACCGCTGTTGAAGAGCCATTTCGCCTACCCTCAGACTGTCCATGTTTGCATGCCAGTGGTGTTACCTGTCAAACAACAGTGACGGCTATCCTAGTATACACTGCCACTCCATAGAAATCACATTAATACAGATTAGAAGTTGGAACTATTGGAATCATATAGGGCTTTGCACAGGGCAAAAAGTCCACAGCCCGGTCCTCCTAAAGCACGATGTTATTTCTCTCTGATGCGTCCTCTCTTTGAGGCGCATGCAGCGCACAGACTGGGCAGCTCAGAGCGCCAGTGGCGTCAGTTCAGTAAAAGCTAAGGTATGGCAACATGACTGGTACCAGTCATGTTGCCATACCTTAGCAACAGGCACGATGAAAAGAACATTTTATTATATCCCCCTGTAGCCAAGGTATGGCAGCTGCCATAGCTTGCCATACCCAATTGACGCCTCTGCAGAGCGCATTCACTCGCGTTGATACAGGCAGCAAAGACAGAACAAATGCTGGGCTCGCAGTTTGATAAAAGCTAATGAATGCCGTTTTACCCACCTGTAGTCCTACTGTCCCTGTCAGTCACGGTTTATTTAGTGTCTGCGACTCGGCGCTCCTTCGCTTAAGCCTACATCAATCCAAAATCCATTTTGCCTGGTTTAAAATGTTAAGTCGAGTGTCTTTAACGAGGCAATGATGACACACGATGCAGCGCACTGGCCGGGCTGCCACATGTCTGTCTGTGTGTCAGACAGACAGACAGACAGACAGACAGACAGACAGACAGACAGACAGGTAGACAGACAGACATAATTTGGCACAGAGCAGAGGAGAGCGCACCAGATTGACCAGAACCAGACACAGAAAGTTTATGCTTGCTGGGTTGCGCACCTCCCTCCAGAACAATTTTGCTGCATATCCTATCTATATTTTACAAACCTTCTTCACCATAAAGCATAGCAGCAGTAGGCCTATGATAATATTCAAAATCAAATGCTATGACGTATATCGGGACATCATGACTCATGACCTATTTGCGCAGTGCACGTATCAATTAATTAATTATTATTTGGACGCACCTGATTCCAAAGCTCTAATCTGTATGTCTACGCTAAATTCTGCTGTCAGACTGTCCAGTGTCCATGTTTGCATATTATCCCTTTGTCATTTAAATATTATATTGATTGTAACTAACCCTAACCCTAACCCTAACCCTAACCATTACACACGGCTATGCACTCCATAGTAATCACATCAATACAGATAGTTATTGGAAACAGGTGCGTCCAAATAATAATTAATTAATTGATACATAACCTACCATATGGGAATCATATGCATTTCATACGGAAGAATGTGAAGCATTTGCATGGCTCTTATCTCACAGTTATGCCTATGCAAGTGCAATGCATATTTTAACTGGGGACCCCCCCACCCTGACAAGCACTAAGAGTTGAAGCATACATTTTGTATAACATGGTTCTATTGTGAAAATAGCAGATCTACATGCTCACACCTTGCAATGTGAGCATGTAGATCGGCTATTTAATTAATTAGCCATATGGGATATATGCAGTGTGAAGCACATGGTTGCATGGTTATATGCCCTATGCAGGTGCAGTGCATATTTTAACTGGGGTGAGCATGTAGATCAGCTATTTTCACAATTTCTGCCTCTAATATTTGTCAATTCGACCAGAGATGACATGCGCTTGTTAAAATAAATGCATCCTTCACACAGAAGACGCAGAGAGAGAGAGAGAGAGAGGGGGGGGGGGGGGGGGGGGGAAGAGAGAGAGAGAGAGAGAGAGAGAGAGAGAGAGAGAGAGAGAGAGAGAGGCACCTGATTCCAATAGCTCTAATCTGTATTACTTTGATTTCTATGGAGTGCATAGGATAGTGTAATGGTCACCGACAGCAGACAGGTGAGGCAAACATGGACAGTCTGACAGCAGAATTGAGCGTAGGCGAAATGGCTCTTCAACGGCGGTGAAACGGCCAGACAGGTTAGGTGAAAACACTCTCCTCCACGGCGAACGTGCCACGCGAAAAGACCTAATCCATCAAGGCGAAAATGTTATAGGCGATTATGCCTGACACCATCTCGGTCAGCCAGCAGACAGAGCGTCATGCAGCCTCTATGCATGATAATCAAGCGCTCTAATCATTTGTTTGATCTGCTACGCATCGGCGCAACATTAACATAAAACCAAAGTAGCGAGCCTGTTTTGAAAATGTAGTAATTACCACCTTGGTTGTTATATCCCCATGTGTAAGGCCCAGGATTCGAACGCGGGTTTCCCCGTGTATCTTAACCATCAGACCAAAGGGATATCCCTTTGTACCAGGGGAGATACTAGACTTTTGAGGCCATCAGGCTGAGTCACTCTGCTACACGTGTTCAAAAGCTCAAGACCCAGGGCTTAATTAATGCCGGAGCTTGGCTCCGCCACCTGCTTCTTGCGCTCCGGTACATCAAATGCGTCTACAGTCTATATAATGTTAAGTGGCGTGCCATGCCGTCGCATGAGGGCCTGGGTATGGGGCAGTGTAAATACTTTATTCTGAAGGTAAAACCGGAAAAGGTTGTTGTTGTTGCTGCTGGTTACTTTTCGAGTGGCAACACGTCCATAGAGGTTAAGGTTAAGGTTAGGGTAAGAGATAGCTGGAGTAGATCCTGATATATGAACTGAATAGAGAATTGCTTTGAATCAAGAATCGTTTTGAATCGAGAATCGTTTTTAAATCGGAAAATAATCGTTTCTGAATTCGAATCGTTTGATTTGAAAGAATTTGAAAGAACCTAATAGTTTTACCAAGGTTAGGGATAGGATTAGGGTTAGGTTTAGGCATAGTTTTACTGAGGTTAGGGTTAGGTTTAGGCATAGTTTTACTGAGGTTAGGTTTAGGCATAGTAGCATTCACCAGGTCAGCATTCACCAGTGTGGGACTAATGGGAACGATGGAGGAACAAATGCTCTACCACTGAGACATGGGCTTCTTCCAGGGGCTGCCCATAAGGTGAACTAAAACAAGCGCTCTAACTCCAATCTTACTGGTACCTCAAACAAATTGTAACATATATAGTTCACCCCCAAAGTGTAGGCCAAATCACAAGTACAGCACAATTCAGCACAAATCCAGCACTAAAGAATGACACCATTTTAAATATTTTCATCATATGGGGTGCCAACTTTACAGAGGTATTTAGAATGTTATACATTTCAGTTTAATTTAGCCTACCTTCTGTGAAGACTCCCAGTAGAAAAACCAAGTATGTATGAAGGAGATAAGCCATTTATGTTACAGTCCCAATGACACCTATGTTAGTAAGATCCTGTCCCTTCTAGACTAAATGGTGATTTAAATACATCACCTCTCTCCGTCTTCTCCTGCCCTATGCTCCCGCCGACCCGCCCCCAACAATTCAAATTCAAATAGTCAAACATACACAGAGAGACTCTCCTTTTAGTTGACCTTTGTACCAGTGATTTGTACTGTCATGAAACTGTACTTCTTCATATGCAACCTTCTAATAAATTATTTAAAAAAATATATATTTTTTTTTTGTATTGTATTTATATTTATATATGTCACAGCTAGGAAGTGGAGCTCTAGCTGTCTCCACCTATACACAGCCTAGTAGCCACTTTTGGAACCCTGTATAGCCTACCTTTTGTGAAACTGGAACAAAACGGAAAGAAAATAACAGTTTCACATTAAAAAATAAAATAAAATAAAAAAATACATAGCTAGGCTACATACATTTATAAGCAGCATGCTGGGTTCCCAGAAGTTTTTCTCATGTTCGCCACTAGGTAAGCAGCATGTAGTAGCAAAACAAAAATAAAACTAGTCGACGCGTCGCAAACTTGCATACAGATACAGGCAGACTTTCAGACAAGTTATAGCCTGGTAAAGCGAGGTTACAGACAAGTAAAACTTCGACCCGGCCGGACCACTAACGGCTCTGCTGCGTGAATCAAAACTGCATCCCGGTGTTATATTTTATGAAGAGACCATTTTAAGATCAGACGGCGTCGGTCGTCGTCCTAGAAACGGCAGATGTTGGACATGGCGACACACGCGAGGCTGTCCGCGTCAGTGCCTATATCAAAAATGTTCCGTTCACCATGTCAAAATACCGATCCGAATCTTGTTTAGATTAAGAAATGTAGGACACTCACGTTGTCGCGCTGTGGTGGACCGTGGTGCTCCGTAGGTTGCGTTTTGTTGTTGTTTGAAACAGGAAGACAAACAAACCACTTCTTCCTGTCACTGTGTTTACAATATGTTTAAAAATAAAACTATTTGCCATGAGTAAACATGTGTCACGTAGGCTCCATTCATTATTCAGACCATTTAAAGCGTACAAATAAACGCATCAATAAATTAATGAATACAAATAAAAAAAAGAGTCAACGGGATTCGATTTCCTCTCATTCTCGGCATAAATTCACCGTTTCAAAACATAGACCGCTAGACCACAATGGCCACGCAGGTTGTCATTTGGACTCCCCATACAGAGTAAAGACAAACAGCCTTCACACACAGACGACATGGATTAACTTGAGACATTGACACTGCATTTCCAACTCGGCTGTTTAATAGGCAACCGATTTGTCTCTCAACATCTCACTCGCCATCATTCATCAGATTTAGTCTTCATGGTATACAGCCTACTTTGAAATTGGAAATATGACGCATGATATAAAGTTAGTCTAGTATAGCAACTCGAACTGGTATAAAAAAGACAAAGCCCCTCCCCCTGACCATAGACCAAGGCATATAAGCATACCTACCTCCCTCTTGCCTTTGGAAATATCTCCTATTTCACTTCATTATTATTATTTTGCTTTTTTTTTTATTGTTTACCCCTTTGTTACTGAATTCCCTTTACAGAGTACCTACTTCTATCCGTCTGTCTTTCAATGTTAGGCTATATGAGATATCGAAAGTGGTTCCTCTGTAAATGAGCCAAAAAGCTGACTAAGGATCTCCCTTTAGTTGACCTTGTACCAGTGATTTGTACTGTCATGAAACTGTAGGCTACTTTTAAACAAACTGTAATGTATGTTGTGTTTTATATCTGAGATCTGACCTTTTTAATTATGTATTTTTTTATTTATTTTTTGCTTTATAGACTACATTTATATTTATTTTGTAGTAAACCTTGTATCTGAAATGTACTGCCCTGTACTTTTTCTTATGCAAACTTCTAATTATGAAATCTATTCAGACAGTTTATAGCATGACCTCATAACTGACCTCATGAACAGTCTAATTTTAAGGTGATTTGATGTAATCACCTAGAAGTTGTAAGCCTGTTATAAGATGCAGTTGCAGCCGTTGCACAGAGGCTAGGCATGTCCACTTAGACTTGACAATATTATCCAGGACAGCCCTATGCTCTGATAGTCACTATGTACATGAAATTCCCCCATTACACAAAGAGCAAATAAAGAGGACCAAGTAAATCACACAACCACAGTAGCATTCTTTTATTTGTCACATACCATACATGGCACAGAAGAGTACGATTCTTGCCTTTATAGTCTCTTCTACAGTGTAACAATAATTTGCCACGAAAGGGCCCAAACGGGCACATTTCTGATTGCTCCTGATCAGTGATACATTGCAGTATGCTTCTGTGTATCAGGTTGTAACCTTTACAAATACATCATAATGTACTTTGGTTGGGTTGAACGTAAAGTTTAGTCATTTAGCAGATGCTTTCATCCAGAGAGACTTACAATAAGCAGGGTACACTGCAACAAGACAAACGTTGCCTCAGCAAACTGTGAGAACAATTAATAATCTGCATTCTGCAGACTCCAGGGTTTTAGATAATAATGAACCTAGCATCTGTCAAAATTGCATGCCACGTAAATAGGCCTCCAATGTTAACCTTTGCAGAAGTCTGCATGGTCATCCAGACTAGGTCTATTTTTTTATCCCACCACAATCTTGTAACCCATTTTTCGCTCGGTGCCAATTGCTCAAGATATCACCTTTGCCCACTACTCTCGCTCTGCCAACCTGGGGAGAACCTCAAACTGAGCTCATGCTCCTTTCGATGCACGAGGAGTGAGCGGACCCCTTATCAGGTCTTCTTTGTTTGTTTTTTTAAATCAATTTACACATCTGCAAACTTCTGATGGCATTCTGCATAATGAGTACTTTCTACTTTCTTTGATCCCAACAGTTTTATACCTTCACTCAAGTACATTTTGAGTTTGTCTATACTGCAGTATTGATACTTTCTCCTCCTCAAGTCAAAACATTTTACTACATTTCTTTTCACAATTGCAATACTCTCTGAATGGCGAAATAAATTATAACGAAAACATACCATAACTAAACTGTACACTATAATATGATAGATAAATGATGAATTGATAGATAAATTGATTGATTGAATACTTTATTAGAAGCTTGCACACTTCACAGATACACAGTCAACTAACACCACAAGAAAGCTGGTGGGCCTAAATTGGGGTCCCTTTTTACAACTCATAGTCTACTCAACATTATATTATGACAGACATGAGTTAGTCTAAAAATGAGTAGCCTGAAAACAGAGAAAACAAAACCTGCTCTTAACTATTCAGATTTCCCTAGTAGGCTAGCCACTCACACAAAGTGCACACATTTCTTGTGCATGGTGCCCACCTGTTATACCCAGTCTCCCCAAAAATAAGGTTGTCATGCAGATGTAGGCCTTCCTTTGATCATGGTGGCTGGAATTAGGATATTATGGCTCTTCTTAACATTTTGTAGCACATTTACTGATTGACTCTGGTCAATAATCAGTGTGAGGTGAGTTTTCTGACCACCTTAATCAATCAATCTGTCAATTCTATCATATTATAGTGTACAGTTTTGCAAGCTTGGAGAACAGCTTTTTCCAAATGGCCAAAATGTATATATCTTTGGGCTGAAGTGAATAATATGTTGTAATAATAATCACAATCTACAAAGTAACTAGTAACTTCTGGTCAGTCAGGTAACTCACGATAAATTGATTGTTCAATGTTTATATTAATGAGTATACAAGTGTGTATGCAACATTTAATTTGCTGTTTGGATACATTTCCCCTTTGCTCAGCAGCAGCACAAAAGAAGAACTTCATTAGGAGATATATAGATATAGCCACGTCATAGCCTTCTTCAGGTGTAAACTGAACAAATGAGTCACAGTGAAGGTTTAAGTAGTGCATGCTGGGTAGAATTCACACACATCATGAATGAAATCAGCTTCTGCCCCAATGATCTTGACTGATTGTCAAATCAGCCACAGGCTGTTGTCTCTAGCAGTGAGAGAGACAGCCACATTATAGGAGGCCATCAGGAGGTATAGGGTATTTTAATAACCTTTTACATTTATTTGTAATAATTATTTGGGAAAATTTAAAACATAAATACAATAAAACAATATTTTTTTTTATCAATAGGCTATGCAATCAGACCATGCGCAAGTCATTATTTTATATTTAAACTTTCAGAGAACATTTCAGGTTAACTTTATCTGTGTTAACATCAGATTATATTCATCTCTGGTCTTATATCATTTATTTTTTATTACCTGCAGTCACCCAGCCATACATTAATATTACCGCTAGGGGGCAGCATGGCACCATCGAGGAAAATAAGTACATATTTGTGCCTAACATAACAAGGTTGAAACTATCAAGTTATTTATTTCCCCATTAGACATACAGTGTACATATTGCCACTGGGGACTTTCACTAGAATAATACATTGTAGGAAAGAGGATCAAGAGGAAAGGGCACCTGCAAACAGAAATATCTTCAGCATTGATTTAAAATAACTGAGTTGCAACAGAGGTCTGCTTTAATAGACCTGCAATGTTTTGGGTGCTTGTTTCACATAATGGTGCAAAGAATACAACTGCAGACCTGTCCCAGATGACCTGAGACTGAGAGGCCTGGATAGTTCATGATGAAGCCTAACATAATATCAGAAATGTATTTTGGACCTAAACCATTGATTTATTTAATACCTCATTAACAAGTTTGTTTTGATTGATTGATTGCTTTATTAACTGTTTGGAGAGAAAGAAAAAAGACATGTGTCACAGATTTATACAAAAGAATGCTAAAAGGATAACCCAGATATCCCCAGATCAGGACTTGTTTCCAGTAAGGTCCTTATTCAATTCATTGAAACATTTAAAGACAAACAATAATAAATGTTAACATTACAGGTAGTACAGTCACAGGTTATGCTAAAAAAAAACAAAAAAACACAAAAGGCCCATTTTGGTCCATTGTACTCAATCCATAATACAACACAAGACAAATACAATACAATACTGGTGAATGAACTGGTCAGATGAGCTCCTTCTGTTGCCATGCCCATGGGCATCACTCACTCTAGACAAGACCAGACCCATTGAGAGATATTGCACGCTGTCTTCTATACCTTGAGCCATCCTAGAAAAGTGAGCTGGGAGAAATTAAGTCCTGGGGGAGAGGCCTAGTAATATGTTATGATCGACTGTGTCAAATGCAGCACTGGGATCACATTCACCAGTATATGACTGAAGTTCTGCCCATGTTTGTGTTTAAGTGACATTTTGTTTCAATTATTTTAGTTAAAAACGGGAGAGTTGATAAGGGCATATAATTATTTTCATGGCTTGATGACTGCAGTTTTCAAGAACGCGAATAAAGAATGTTGTCTGTCTGTATGAAGGTGCTGTAAGGCTCAATATCCCCTGGTTCCTAAAAGAAAAAGAAAATATTAATTAGGTCAGGGGTTGTCTGACCCTCCTACAGATTGTCTACAAGTGTCAGACAACTGTGACACCTCAAGAGAGAGAGAGAGAGAGAGAGAGAGGGGAGAGAGATGTCCACCAAGACCTCTTCTTATATGAACAATTTCTCACTTTCCAAGTAATAATTATGTTTATTGTAATTCCAATACAATTCTTATAACATTCCTGTTGTCACATCACAGTTTTACAGGTGAAGGAGCTAGTATTATTTTGTATAGAAACAACATGTTTTTTTTTTCAAGCCTACTACGGCCCTTGTATAATGTATTACACATGTGTGAGTTTGCAACCACAATGCTCATCTCTTCTTCCGCCCACCCCTTCCTATTGTCTTTTCTACAATGCATACTGTATACAGTACATAGATCACCCCCCTCCCCCGGTTATAAAAGTTATTGCCAAGAAGCATTGTTACAGAGAACAGAGAAATGATCTACCAAACATTTTCACACACATGCGCACATGCGCACATGCGCACACACACACACACACACACACTCACGCACGCACGCACGCACGCATGCACGCACGCACGCACGCACGCACGCACACACACACACACACACACACACACACACACACACACACACACACACACACACACACACACACATATAGTTCTTTATATTACCACACGCTGGGCATTCTGCAATGTTTCACTTTTCTTTCTGTTGGGCAAAAGGTCAAACAAGTACAGTATAGGTTGAAATAGCATTTTGGCTAAGCTTTTATCATCAGAACATTCAATTGAATCCCTATACAGATTAACCTCATTATTGGTATTACAATGAAACTACCCTCATCAGAAACCCTACTCTGACAAAATGTTAACATCAAAGGACAGTTGGATAACAAAAAAACTTGAATCTAGCCTTTAGGAAAATGTCTTAGTATAGTAAAAAAAAAATAAGAAAGAAATATGTAGTACCATTATTCCTAATATTCACTATACCGATTGATGATTTTTCTCCACAAGATAACTGCAATTCCAATGATGATGACAGTGATGCTTATAACTGCTGTAAGAATGTACATCATGGTGGGGGGAGCATTGTCCACTGTATGCTCTGTTACTGGTACTGTAATTGTGAAGGACAGATACACTGTGTTATCAATCCACATTGTGACTTGTATAATAAACATCCTTTATCCTGCCTCAGTTTTTCATTATGTGTGTGCTAGGATCCTTATAGACCATGTCAATGCTCAATCCAATGAACATGTCAGTTCTTTGCTCAGGTGAGTAAGGGTTCTGTTTACCTGGTTATCTGCAGTCTACGATACACAGTGGGTACTGCTAAACAAATACCATGCTGGAGCACCAATATTCATTTTCTAAAGACCCATAAATCAGTGTTTCTCAAACTTCAGTACCCCCTTTCCCTGATTTCTGAATCAAAGTACCCCCTTTAACTGACTACATTTTGATTAAATAATACTGCCATCAAAAGTCCAGTTATAGTCACACAATTCACATTCCCCAGGGATGTAGTGGGGGGGGGGGGGGGGGGACGTGGGGGTACGGCGTGCCCACACTTCTCTCATGTCACGCGCATGCGCATTGACGCGCGTGCACTAGTGATGCGCGGCCATCCTTCCCTATGCTTGTCAGCCAAGCTACCGCAGACAGAGTGAGGACAAGGCAGGCAAGTACAGAGCAGACCGTCCACTGATGATGTAATATCGCCATGACAACCAACAACCAACCAACAAGCTGACTGCCCCTTTGGGCTATGGGATAATATAAGACTGACCAACCAACAACACAGTCTGTGTTTACTTCTTCAAACTTTAAGGCCGCACTTACACAGATGCGTGAGACATCTTCTCCGTATCGTCTGCGAATGAGGGGGGAGGGGGAAGTCCAATGCATTGTCAATGGAAAGTTGTTTGTTTTTTTGTCATTGCCGTGTCTCTTGCTCAACAGAAGGCTGTCTTTTGGCCAAGAGACACGGCAACGACAAAAAACCACGTGACCTCTGTTGACAATGAATAAACCCTTTTGCAAATCCCGCCCCATTCTGCCCTGTTACTATGATGGGACATTAACCCTGGGCAGATTGTTTTTATAGTGGAAGTGGATGGGATTTTTTCCCCCCTTCATAGCCTCATTACAGCTATATAAAGTACCAAAGGAAAAACACCTAGGTGATATTAATAAAAAGGGAAGACAAAGGTACAGTAGTTACATTGCAAAACAGGGGATTTACCCGAAAATATATGTTTTAATTTGTTTAATCCCAGTGGGACAGAATCCTCTTTGCAGATTCTTTTATAGTGGTAGTGGATGCGATTTTTTTTCCCTTCATAGCCTCATTACAGCTATATAAAGTACCACAAAAAACACATCTACGTGATATTAATAAAAAGGGAAGAAAAAGGTACAGTAATTACATAGCAAAACAGTAGTTTTCCCCCGAAAAATAAATGTTTTAATTAGTTTAATCCTCTGGATCAGAGATAGAAAGAGAAGCGCATTGCATCTTGGGTACTAGGAAGAGGACAGAGAGAATGTTTCTCCTCACATAATAGGCTGGCTTTTCGTAATTCTGCCCATTTAAATTATATGTACCCAATCGTGACTCTTAGACCATTGATAAGGTACATGTGAACTAGTTTGTTGAAGCTTATTCGTTATGATGAGCGAGATCGCTTGACGCTTGCCGTCGCTATCACCGTACCGGCCGATCTCCGTGTCGCGCAGTGCGGACAGTTTTTGAAAGCCTGAAGCAACATTCTCCACTGCACAAACTCCACCCCCGATAGCAAAAAGTGAATGATTTTTTCTGGTTGGCCAGTCAGGGAGTCTCAGGGACCAATCAGAAGGCTGACAAACGGTCTATTGGATCTCTCCCCCCCACTCATTCTCAGACTACACGGACACGATAGCTGTCGCAACTGTGTGTAGCACGCCTCAGGCCGCAATCACATATAAGCGTGAGACATCTTTTCACTCACGCGTCACAATCAAAACATTGGATCAAAATAAGAATCCATTTCCCACAACGCTTCGCAGGACGTGAGCGGTTACGCGAGAGACGCAAGCGGATGTGGATCTCGGCCGTGTAGTAGTTCTTAGGAGTTGTTCTGTTAAAAATTATATAGGCCTATAAATAAATAAAATAAAATGCATGTATCATAGTCATAGTCTATATAGGCCTACGGAACCTCCAGTTCAGTGCGTTGCTGCGCTTTCCAGACCAGTGCTAGGCTACTGTCACCCTGGCACTGCTAATACAAAATGAACATGGCATTCATATTAACTTTATTGTACAACCCACAACAAAGCTTTAGAACTATGATGCAGCATCCATTGTGTGTAAGCCCTGGTGTTGTTTCTTTGATATTGCATTGACGCACGTGCACGTCCCACGTGCACGTCCCACTGAGCACAAGACCCCATCTAGATGTCTGGTTTATGCTTAGCCTTAATTTCAACTGGCTAGATTACGTCTTTATATAGACCGATTCTAGCCGACTGCATTTAATCCATTATTCCATACTTATTGATTTAAAAAACAGCTTTAATTTGCACACCTGATTTTCAAATTGGACTAAAGTAATTTTAAGAGCTAAAGATCACTATATAGTCTAGTTTAGTTTTAGCCGTCATTTGACGTTTCCAGTTGAACGATATTTCAACGTTTGGATGAAAACGATGTTTAGACCATAACATATGTTTTACATTTTTATCAAGTTGTTCATTATTGGATGCTAACAGTATAGCTTGAATTGATTAGATCTTCCGGTTCTACCTTAATAGTTGTAGTTTGCATCCACTGAGCAGTTTTCTGGCCATTGCACGTCTTTTAGTCGTCTAAAAAGCTGGGCAATAAGTCCTTTGAAAAATTCTAAAAGTGTAATAAATAACGGCATAATGCCGTGGTGCTGCTCATGACAGCATACTATTACTTCTCTGAGTTACATAATTAATTCTGACAGCAACACACACAAACACACACAGCTGTCTCCCCACATCCCCACCCCCACCATTATTCAATGATAATAATTAAATAAAATAGTTTTATAGCTATGCATCAATATAAAGTTAGTTTGCGTTGTCAAACAAAATGCACCCAACCTAAAACGAACAGCGGGAGGCGATATGTCAGATACTAATAGTGCAGGATACTTCGTCAATCGTATCAGTGACTGTGGTCTAGTGGTTAGTGTACAGGTCTGATAACCAAAAGATTACAAGCTCGAACTCCCCTGGCTACCTATATGTCAAACACCAATAACAATAAAATGCGTAATAAATTTGATCAGCCGCGGTGCAGCGTGTAGGGTACAGGGTCTCAAAACTAAGAAATTGTGTTTTTAAACCCTGCTGGCTGCCATCATTTTCACTACTTTCGGCGGCCGTTAACGGCGAAATGTAGCCGTTTAAATGACGTTGATACAATGTCTAGTCTATGTATAGACGTTGAAAAAACTTGCCATTTTAAACCCTTGATAAACTAGTTTTAGCCAGACGTCTAGTTGACGTTTAAACATTCAAATTACGTCATTTAGCCCTCAAATTGCTCGTTGGGGTGCGTGCGTGGCGCGTGCCCACACTTCGAAATGTAGCACTACAACACTGGTTACCCCCTCTGCATACCACTAGGTGTACACAAACCACCATTTGAGAGACTATGGTATCATTCATGGGCAGTCCAAGATCCTTAAAATGATCAAAAATTACAACCCTTATTTGGTGCTAAAGTGCTATAGGATAATTATGAAATCAGTCACCTTATCTTGCCATGTTAAAAAAGGCTGCTATTGAATGTAGAACATAGTGTAAATTGTGGTCAGGAAAGTACAAACAGACATGACTTACTGTTCACAGTAACGTTGAGTTGGACAAAATGTGTTCCTCCAGTGAACACACACTCACAGTTATAGCTTCCACTATCTGCTGGTTTCAATTTGTTGAGGTGGAGAAACATTGTGTCATTCTGTTTTAACAGTGTGATCCTGGAGTCACAAGAACTCTCAGTGCCAGTCTCATAGAGATATGACAGTTGACAGCCTTCACCATTCCTTGTTGTTTTGATTTGACATATTATCATATTTATCGTGACAAATGTTTGATTGGCACATAGTGGAGTGACATCTGGATCTTCACCAATGGTTTTCACAAGAGACACTGCACCAGGGAATAATTTATATTATTGTACAACATTAAAAAAATCACATAATTATGTTTTGTCATTGTGGATAGAAATGTATGAACATGAATTGTTTGGAAACAAACATTAACAGCCTCTCCTACTGTGAGTTAAGCCAGCAACTTAAACATAAACTAGTGGCTGTAGAAAGACGACTATAGTTCACCTGCCCCCTCATGTGCTGCATGAGGAAGGTGGTGTACAGTGGCACTGGCCTATTATACTCCTAATGCAGCATAATGCAATTTGCTAGAAGACAGACTTAAAGATGTCCTACCTTCAGTGGTGTGACATGTATCATCAAGCAAAATGAGAAAAAGAAGAATTGTAAAACAGTTTCCAATCATGATGACCGGCAGTTTAAGTCGATATATTGCAGGTTATGTACTGATCATAAGAAAACATGAAACGAGGAAGTGACCTTAAACTGTACATGTAGACAATGTGTAGCTGCTGGTTGTGGTGAGCTGCTGTGCTTGCGACCACAACACCAGAGCAGCAAGTCTTCAAAGCATGTTCAGCGCAGACCACTTTTACTGTGAACAAAACAGTCTACAAAACCTGATCATTTAACATTTGGTCCAAAAGTCACCACTATAAGACTTACCAAGTTCTGATCCTGTTTTTAAAATGTAATTTATTATTTTGTCTGTTTTGTTGTTTGTTCTTTTGTTTGTGCAGTTCATAGCCACAGAGCAGAAAAGGCCACACAGTAGTGCACTTAGCATCCTGCTTTGGGTGCACCGTGCATGGAGGGTGGGGGAGGGGGAGGTATACTGTAGGCCTACATAGTGAGAAGTATAGGCCCCATGCATGGTGGGTTAAGAGCCAGGGTGGGGTTGCACCAGCTGTTACTAAGTTATAACGTAGCCTAGTTGTAACGTAAATGGCTTCTAAGTCAAGACTTACGCATTACTAAAATGTCAGGTGTTGCACCACACAAATTTGTTCTTACGTATCTCTAAGTAACAACTAAATATTTAAACCACCCCTTGCGCAGCACTAAGTCTTTACTAAGTAACCTATCTCTATGGGAGTAGAGCAACTTCACTACTAACGTGGCAGACAGCATTATATCGGCTATTTCATTAATTCAACAATGAAACGACCCATCTGTTTAAAACATACATTAAGCCCTATATACATTTCGGCCATTTGAAAATAGCCGATCTACAAGCTCACGATGTGTCTGCTATTAATAGAGTATTTCTATATTGCAGGATTGATACTTTTTTGATTCATTTGAGTACTTTTCCACCACTGCATACAGCACAACAGCGAATTGAATGGTGCGCTCTCTTCCCCTGTGTCTCCAAATATGCGTTGCCCTGCGTTACTTCACAACGGGGGATACAATCCGTTTGCAGGGCAGTGCGCTGCGCAGGGATGCGCTCGCCCTGTGCACGCATATCAGTGACTTGTGTACTGTACTGCACATGCCAGTGGAGAGACGGAGGTCTCTGTTGACAAAAGACGATACAAGCTTTATTTCTTTACTAGAAACAGTTCGCTTTCATTGGATTCGGGAGCTATGATGTCATTTTATGCGACTATACATTACTTTAGGAACAGTCTACACATTACTAGTTACGTTATGCCTTAAGAAGTCGTGGTGCAACACCTGTTAGTAACTCACTTAGTTACAAACTAACTAGTAGTTACTAAGCCTCTAGTAAGGACTTTACTCCCTAACTTAGGGCAGAACTTACGTTCTGGTGGTGCAACTGGCCCCTGGTGTACATTTCTATTTAAACCACATTGATAATCCTATTATTGAGTAGGCCGGTCCCCGACTAGACGCTCGGCCGCCCGGCAGGCGGATACATAGATCTCCATATGGGCATAAAATGGACGCAATGGTCAAAACGGGTCCTATGACAACAGGTATAATGGGGTTTGCATTAAAGGGCAGGGCATTCATTCCCTATTTACATCGTTCCCGAGTAGGCCGGTTCCCGAGCTTCTAGTTTCATTTAATTTCTTAAGGGAAAATTTTTAAACAAAGGGACACTGGGTCATTATACACATGCTGTTATCACAGGCCTGATACCTGATTCCTGTCATTGTTTACAAGGAAGCCTGTACTAATCAAACAAACACGTAAGAATGTAGCCAGAAGTATTAAGTCCACACAGCATTCACTCTATTGCATTTCATCCCCTATCATCCAATAGTCTACTAATAGGACTGCCAGAAGAGCTGGCAGCTGAGCGCTCAAAAGCAGAGTGCAACCATTAATCAAACTAATCGATTTAATAGATTGCAAAAAACTATCAATGAGTGATCTTTTCATTATTTCATAAAATAATCTATTCCTATTTATTCAGTGCATTTTATGCACTTGGTTGGGTGAGTTTCCAGAGAGGATTGAGGAGAAGACAACAGGTTCATTTATGGACACAGTAGCCTAAGGGCAATTCAATCATATAGTACCTTTATCAGAAGGATAACCCCCTTGAGATGCATCATCTCATTGAATACTATAAACCAGGGGTCTTGAACAGGGGGTCCGGGAGCCCTAAGGGGTCCTCAGAGTTACTACAAGGGGGCGCCAAATCTTGTAGATCGGCTATTTTCGGCAAATAGGTTGGGTGTGGAGGTAAAAAAGAGCAGACCAAGTACAGAGTGATAGGTCAAATGTACAAAGTATCGACTATTTAAGTGATTAAATGTTTGAAAAAACACATTAACACAAATCCAACATCGACTGATGACAGTGCTGTCAAACAAGTCTATTAATCTACCTATGAAATTGATGAAAATCAGAAACAGAAACAGTTTTATACAACATGCAGACTGCAGAGGGAGTCCCTACTTCATCTGTATCTAAGGGGTTCTTGGCCTGAAAGCGTTGAAGACCCCTGCTATAAACTATCATTACATTCATCTCTATACAGTATAGCCCAAGACATGGCTTCAGTTTGTCCTCCATGTGCCCCTGCTGTCAATCAGGCCCATCTAAGAGTGAAGCCTATAACTTTATTCTCAAACTATTGTAGCTCCATCAGTTAGTTACTGCACCTCATAGTTTGCATGAGGAAACCAGTGGCCTATTAATCTCTCGAGACAGCCTCAGAATCGCTACGCTTCTGAGGAAAGGAAAGGAAGAGAGACAGACCGAGTGGGCGTCCCCCTTACTTTGACGACAGCTCGCCAGATTGGTGGCCTAAGAAGACAGCTGTCTACCTACCTTCAGTGGTGTGACATATCAACCAGTAGAAGAATTATCATTTTAACCTCATAAACCCTAGCTAGCATAAGAGGCTACTCATAGGTTAATAGGCAAACCTATAATTGAAAATAAATTAGGTGAACATTTATAATAACATTTATAACAAACAATATGCATTCTGTACTTTTGTTTAACTTTCAAATGTGGAGTGGGGTTTTTCAATGTAGCTACATGGTCAGAATACACATATTTTTATAGTTTCAAAGTAGAGATAGACAGGAAATAAGGGAAGAGGGAATGGGACTCGAACCCATATTCATAAGCCTTCACTTCTAAGGCTTATGAGGCGAGCCTTGCAGGTGCCAGCACCTCTAGGCCAGATACGGGCCTTTTCTATCATTTCTAGATATCTAGATAAGATACTCACCAGTATTTGGAGTCATATCACAACCCAAAGTCTACCAAAGTGACATTTTGCCATCCCCAACGTCAGAGAAAACCCTTTATGCATTTCTACAAAACACTGAAACATGGCATGCCACTTAAGGACTGGTTAGCTTTAGGGTGAGATTTAGTATTATGTTTAAGGATGGCGTTAGTCATGTACTTGTCTTGAAATAAATAAAAAAACATCCATGATGAAGTCAACATGGTCCGCATCTAAGCACGTTATAAGCACGTTCACACACAACAATTTGGGGATTTAGAAACATCCAGACGCAATGCTTTTTTGTTGTGCTTTGCATACTGTCACTGCTTTGCATACTGTCACTGTGAGGTTTTCTCTGGCAACCAGGCCAAATCTACTTTCAACTCACATCTGAGGAAAGAATGACCTCTGGTGACGAATTGTGGAACTGCAAAAGTCTGTTTAATTCAGTTTTTGTAAAGACAAAATAAACAAAATAAGTCAGTTGTTTGTTTTATACCCACCTGGCATGAAAGCCTTTCATCAGGTGGGGCTTTTCAAAACATCACAACTTGATCAAAAATCACATAAAAGCTTTGCAAGTGCAATAGTGCTAGCTGCCTTACAGGTTACTTACATCAATAGCTGAGATGACGATGTGTTCCCCTAGATTGCTATTTATATTCAGGCCTATATATAATCGTCACTGTCTGGCCAAAACCTCTTAACACCCTTTTTTTGAGGTTTTAGATTTTTTTGCATAAATCAGGGCTATTGAACACCCTTTACATCTGAGTGTTATAATATAACACTCAGATTTCCATTGGTTCAATAATATTGAACCAATGGAAAGTAGTATTAAAAAAGCCATTCGGTAAAGAAAAGGGGAAAAAAAGAAATATATATATATATATATATATATATATATATATTATATATATATATATATTTATATATTATATAAACATTATACTGCTATATACAAACATTAGGAAAAGGAGATAAGGCTTCAACAACAAACTTAACAGATACAAACGAAACAAATACAAAGATTGCTCCAATTTAGAAACTGATCACAACCAAATGATCACAAGCAAATGTTTTAAACAACAAGCGAAGCCACAAGGTTTGAAGGAGCAATCGATTCTCCACGTTTAGAAGTTTCTCAGAGCTGTCATGTGCAGGATTTTATGGTGTCACGGAAGCGCCATACTGTAGGAATTGTACATTTGACAGCTGTCAACTAGTAGTCATCTCAACCCTGCGGGAACACAGAATAAAAAAAAGTTAATAGGAAAACAATACTAAATAATATAAAGCAAATAATAAAGAATACGGCTATAACACCTACCTATGAAATATCAAGGGCTTGGGTATTGACAGGCGTGTGTAAAACATTGAAAAGCTTCTTTGACCTAGAAAAGTGAAGAACAAGAAATTCAAGATTAAAACAAATAATAATAAAAACCAGACCATGGGGGGGTGAAAACAAAGTGTCCGGCCTTTGGCTGTTTGGCCTGGCAGAGACAAAAAGTTCACATTTCCATGAGTTCAATAGTATTTAAATATCTGTGAGGGAAATGTAAATGTCTGAGAAGACTGCTTTAACATCACTCTTTGTCTGCATACTAGGGCGAAAGAGTGATGTTAAAGAGGCATTCTCATTTAGTCTGTCCTCTTCAAATCATCATGAACCAAGTCTTATTTAAGAACTGTTTGTGTTCGGCTGGTCATCTGCAACTGATAAATTCATTGCATAAATAATAAGCTGGCCCCATGACATCACCCACTGCAAGATGTAAATAATGGAAGCCCCACAACTCAAACTCTGGAAGCATGGATCTGGCTAGCTCTTGTCCAGAGCATTAAAGGTCTCTCTAAGCAGGCTCACTATGAGGGCTCCACTTAAATGAACAAAACTACTTCGCTACTCACCAAACAAAGGCAGTTTTGCGTTGTTGAAAGTTTATTCTCTGAAGTGGGAAAACTCAGCACCCCACCCACTCTGTAAAATACACTATTTTTGTCATGAAATAAAATGCATTCAACTCAACCGCTGCATTCTTATTTCTGGGTTTTGTCTGAGTTGGATGCATTTTATTTCATGACAAAAATAGTGTATAGTGTAATTCCTGGTCCTGTATCTGGGCCTGCTTCCTGGCAGAGTGTTAGAGAGACCTCGCTAACGCTCTGGACCAGAGCTATGATCTTGATAGAATTTAACACTGGTATGTATGAATTTGGCTGCTATTTGAATGCAGCTTTCTGCAGACTGGGAGATTTACAGTGTTGATGAGGACCAGCCGAATACACCATTATG